>NW_026463095.1:0-63331 GCF_021730395.1 Mercenaria mercenaria | reverse complement strand
TGATTACAATCAGGGGAGGTAATCAGATATAAATAACTCTGGAACCTACGATTGCATCTGACAGATTCGTCATGGAATCGAAGATTTAATGTTGTTGAAGATATTTTGGAAGTTTGTATCAAATCAAACCATAAATGAAGTATCTATATGGCTACAAAAGCCAAAATAGCAAACTTTGGACCTTTAAGGGGCCATAACTCTGGAACCCATGACGGAATTTGGCCAGTTCAAGAAAGGAACTAAGATCTTGTGGTGATACAAGTTGTGTGCAAGTTTGGTTAAAATCAAATCATAAATGAAGCTGCTATTGTGCAGACAAGGTCAAAATAGCTAATTCTGGCCCTTTCAGGGGCCATAACTCTGGAACTCATAATGGGATCTGGCCTGTTCAAGAAAGGAACCGAGATCTTATGGTGATACATGCTGTGTGTAAGTTTGGTTAAAATAAAATCATAAATGAAACCTCTTATCGTGCAGACAAGAAATTGTTGATGGACACATGGACTGACGACGGGTGATCACAAAAGCTCACCTTGTCACTATGTGACAGGTGAGCTAATAGAACATAAATGCATTCATCAGATTTACAGTAAGACTCTTCCTTTGGTGTATTTATGTCTTTATAAAAATGCAAAAATCACCTATCCTCTAAAAACCTAATTCTTACAGAAACAACTGTTCAAAAATTCAGATCTTGGTTGTCTCTTTCCCTCAGCTATTTTTTAAAGCCACAAGACAGTCCTGTGACTTAAATTTTGAATAAACTTTAGATTTTTCACTCTGCTGTAAGCTATACACCTTTTATCTTTGAAAACATTAATTTATTTTAACTGAATATGGTTTTGCTGCTCTTTGTCAAACCTTGTTGTAAATAAAGATCATGTTTCTAAAAGGTTTTCACTAAAAGTATCAAAGTTAGAACTGTAAGAAAGGGTTAGATATTTTTGTGTCCTCACTGTTTTGATAATGAATGACTGCTATTAAAATATATGTAAAGTAATAAAAACAAGAGGGCCATGATGGCCCTATATCGCTCACCTGAGTTTAATTGCTTTCTTGAAAAAAATTCTTTGCTAAAACTAAACAAATAACCCCATGGGGTGGGGTCAATTTGATCCCGGAAGTCATGATTTGAACAAATTTTGTAGAAGTCTACTAGGCAATGCTACATGTCAAATATCTAAGATCTAAGCCTTCTGGTTTATTTTTAGAAAATTTTTGAAGATTTTCCTATGTAAAATAAAGTGACCCCTGGGGTGGGGTCAGTTTTAACCCCGGGGGTCATGATTTGAACAAATTTTGTAGAGATCCACTAGGCAATGCTACATATGAAATATCTAAGCTCTAGGCCTTCTGGTTTATTTTGAAGATTTTTCTATGTACAATCAAGTAATCCCAGGGGGCGGGGTCAATTTGACCCCGGGGGTCATGATTTGAACAAATTTTGTAGAAATCTACTTGGCAATGCTACATGTCAAATATCTAAGATCTAGGCCTTCTGGTTTATTTTTAGAAAAATTTTGAAGATTTTCCTATGTAAAATCAAGTGACCCCTGGGGTGGGGTCAATTTTGACCCCGGGGGTCATGATTTGAACAAATTTTGTAGAGGTCCACTAGGCAATGCTACATGTCAAATATCTAAGCTCTAAGCCTTCTGGTTTATTTTTAGAAATTTTTTGAAGATTTTCCTATGTGAAATCAAGTGACCCCTGGGGCGAGGTCAATTTTGACCCCGGCGTCATGATTTGAACAATTTTAGTAGAGGTCCACTAGGCAATGCTACATGTCAAATATCTAAGCTCTAGGGCTTCTGATTTTTGAGAAGAAGATTTTTTAAGATTTTCCTATGTAAAATCAAGTGACCCCCGGGGCGGGGTCAATTTTGACCCTGGGGTCATGATTTGAACAAATTTGGTAGAGGTCCATTAGGCAATGCTTCACACCAAATATCTAAGCTCTCGGGCTTCTGGTTTTTGAGAAGAAGATTTTTAAAGTTTTTCCTTTTAGTTGCCATGGCAACCAGAATTCTGTATGGAATTCAATTCTTTGAATAATTTTTAAAGAAGACCATCCAAGGAACAACCCTGTGAAGTTTCATCAAAATTGGCCTGTTGGTTTAGGAGGAGATGTTGTTTAAAGGGAAGTGTGGACGGACGGACGGACGCCGGACGGTGAGCGATCACTAGTAAAAAGGTCACTGAAAGGCTCCAAAATAGTGAATTTTTGGTTATTAATAAGAAAGTCAGCCAATCAAAAGACGTCATTTCTCATGAGCCTGAACAAGCATGGATATCTTGACGGTCAGTCAGCAATAATACAAATATTAACATAATTATTTAGCCCACAAAACGGGAATAAAATAAAGAGAGACATGCTATAGTTTATAACAATACTATTCATTTGTATTATTTATCTATAGTATTAATGAAATACATGTTAGACTGCTTAAGGGCATCAAAACTAATGACTCTGGGATAATGGTGACCTTGACCTTGACAGCAGCAGAAGCCCCAAATGCAATCCCAACAGTCAACTCCACCTAAGCTACCAACATACCAAGTTTCACCAATATATCTCATTCCTAATGAAAAATATTGAATGAAAACCATTTTTTTTTCTATTTTAGTAACTGTGACTGATTCTAATTACGTTACCCAACCTTTGTACAGATAAATGCTACCTACACCAACAGATATATAAAGTTAAAGTATTTAGCAAAAAACTTTTTTTTTCCATTTTTAATCACACTGACCATGATCTCAAACCTAGTTGCCAAAAATGTGATCTCAATTGTCACCTTCAATCTATTTAGCTACTTACAAATGAAGTTGCACAAATATATCTGATTCCTACTAAAGTTATTGAGCAGAAACCATTTTTGTATTTTTAGTGAACTTGACATTGATCCATGTGACCCCAAATATACTCCATAAAAGCTAACTACAAACCAACTTTAATGATAACAGATCTATCAATACTGAAGATAATGAGCAGAAATGATCTGTCTGACACCACCAGCTCAAACAGCATACCCTATTGTAACAACTAAGGCTTTTATTTTAAAAACCTGGCCAAAAAAATAAAACAGCCTACATATTCTCTTTACTGCCTAATGAAAGTCCTGCACGTTTGCCATGACTGCTACCAAGTACTTAACTTGTAATACTTACAACAAGGAAAAAAAACATAAAGAAAAACATATCAAATTATAAATTTTATGTATACAGTAAACCTCACTTATAAGGAACTCGGATATAAGGAACACTCGGTTATAAGGAACAGTTTTCAATTCCCCGATCTAATTCCTTCTTTATTTAATGTAAAAATCCTCGGTTATAGGGAACTCGGTTATAAGGAACACGTGGTTATAAGGAAAACTTTTTCCAGTCCCAAAGTACGAAATGCAATGGAAAACTCCTCGGTTATAGCGAACAGACATAAAGAATAAAAATTACTGAATACCGGAAATAAACATGAGAATCGCTGATGACGTCAGAGTAACGTCGGCACTATCACGCGCTTTCATGCGCATGAAAATCGCTTTCATGCACATGAATAAACACAAATTATTTCATTTCTATGATCTTTAGTTTGTTAATTTACGGATACGATAAAAAGAAAATATATAATGTCATCAAATTACCAAATACTAAACGATAGTAGACTATATTTACTCAAGATTATGTTCGACAGCTACATGTATTTGGTATTTCATGTTAACAATAGTGAACGAAAATCCTAAATAAATGTGCTAATTACACGTGATAAACAATGGCAATCAGTCCACCTTACCAAATTTTCAATGAAAAATTATAGCAGGTGCTAAAATGGACAATAGCAAAAGTACAGGTATAATTTACACTTTAATCTGTATGTATGGCGCCGTTGTCTAGTCGTTATACACTGTATGTCATAAACACACTACTTTTTAAATTTTAATGGGTAGCCTAATTTAACATTTTTGTAATGAAAAATTGAACATTTATTTTATATTAGTATTGATGACTATTCATATAACATGCAGTCAAGCAAGGTAAGGGGAGTAACTGCAGCATCATGTAGCACTCTCTAAAATGAAGTTAGAAATGACCGACAAATTATAAATATAAATTACGGTCATTCTTACCGACGAAAATTTTGGCTTGGTTAAGGTTTAACGCCGCGTTTCAACACTATTTCAGTCACATACATGCAGGCAGTTTACCTTACCATCTCTCCAGGAAAGGACCGGTACTAGAAAAGCAACTTCCTCACATAAAGATTCAAGATCGGCCCGGAGTGTGAACACATACCCCTTATGAAACGTCAGTCAAATAGTGTTCGCTATACAAATTGTGTTCGTTATACGAACCTCGGTTACAACGAACTAGTTCGCTATACGGATATAAGGAACCTCGGTTATAAGGAACAATTTCTAGAGGTCCCTAGCTGTTCTTTATAAGCAAGGTTTACTGTAGTAGTATTATTTTCTAAAATGCACCACATTCTGATAAAACTTGGGTCCAAAACAGTCATTTCTGTATCCAAATAGGTATATAAGAAATAAACTGAGAATAATACATGTATTTGTATTTGACATTTCTTGGTAAAACTGACAATAATGCTTGTATTTAACACAAGTTAAACATAAATTTTGTCAGTTTTACAGTGGTCTTCCGCAATTACACAAGGTAAATGTTTTGCAAACAAGAGCTGCCTGATGACAGCGCGCTCGACTTTTCTCAGTCATTGACTCTGAATTAGAGCTTTGCCAGTAAAAACCTCATAAAACTTTAACCAAAAAAATCTGTTAAACTGGGGCATAACTCTGTCAAAACCCAAACAGAGTTATGGGGATTATTTCTCCTGGTGTAGACTTTGACAGGAAATAACTATTTAAAGTTTCGAGTCAAAAGCTTTGATAGTAAAAGAGATATTTGACTTTATTAAAAACTTTAACAAAAAAATTTTAAGTTAAAAAGGGGCATTCAAACCAGAGTTATGGGGATTGTTTCTCCTGGTGTAGACTTCGATAGTAAATAACTTTAGTTTGTTTGTTTGTTTGTTTTGGGTTTAACGCCATTTTTCAACAGTATTTCAGTCATGTAACAGTGGGCAGTTAACCTAACCGGTGTTCCTGAGGATTCTGTACCAGTACAAACCTGTTCTCCACAAGTAACTGCCAACTTCCCCACATGAATCAGAGGTGGAGGACTAATGATGTCAGACACAATGTTGTTTATCAAACAGCCACGGAGAACATACGCCCAGCCCGAGGATCGAACTCATGACCCCGCAGTCCATAGACCAAAGCTCTACCTACTGAGCTAAGCGTGCAGGCTAGTTTAAGTTTCAAGTCAAAAGCTTTGATAGTAACAGAGATATTTGACTTTATCAAAAACTTCAACCAGCACCTACGGGGATGCCGACTCTGGAGCGAGTGCAATAGCTCTACTTTTTCTTTGAAAAGTTGAGCTAAAAGTGCTTTTCTTCTGTTGTTGTGAAATCTAGAGACAGAAACTAGAGGTGTTTTAGAAACTAAATGAGAGACAAACTGACACAGTACAAACCAGTGTTCTCCGAAGCTGATATAAGCTGTGTCTATTCTACAAAACTGGGACAGGTGCGCTTAGCAAAAACATAGCACTGTTGCAAATCAAGGAGAGAACTACTTGACAAAGTGACGAACAACAGGCAAACACAAAAAGCATAGAGGGTTCAAGGACAACCAACCACATGACTGCTTACATCAGTAAACGAATGTGAGCGTAACAATGGTATATCTTTATGATGGTGATGTCGCACTTTATCATACTGAATCACTCCGCCATTTTGTTCTGCTTCAATATGAAGATCACCCTCATCCTCACCAAATACATATAGACTTATCAGGTCTTCTTCTACCTCTCCATTCTTTGTGGCCATTTTTCCATTTTTCTCGTTTTCCTTCTGTAAACAATAAGTTGTCCAAACCAAAAATATTTGCACCAATGATATTCTTAAGACTAAATGTGTTACAGCTTGTGCTGTACACTAGCTGTGTTAGTTCTGCTTGTGCTGTACACCAGCTGTGTTAGTTCTGCTACTTATGAGATGAATAGCCATCTTGACAGTTTTATACCTGTCAGTCATTCCTATGAAAATCCATCAAAGTCATACTTGATTATTAATTAGTATACTGGTCATTGGGAAATAATTCCTTTCAACTTTTGGTACCTACAGAGTTAATAATTGTAAACATGAAAGTAGTAAAATAAAGCAGGCAAGTTTTCATCAATTCTATAGCCAGTCTATATACTCCATACATGTATATGAAGTGCTAGGTATGAGAGCTAACACTTCTACCCCTAACAACATATTAAAAGCTTCTTAACATAAATATTTCACATCCATTATATTGAATCTGCATCTCACCTAAATGGACTTTAATATGCATCAAACTATCATAAAATAGGCATGCACTTTATGTTGCATAGTTGAAGAAAGCGAAAGAAAGTTACAAGAAGTTCTACCCTAATATTTGACACTTTACTTTAGCCAACTATGAGAAACATTTCTACATATTTCTTTGTATCATAGTTTCTAGAAAAAAAAACACCATTCTAAATGTCGCAGCCATTTTCAAATATGCAAGGTAAAGGATTCTGGGTAAAACATTTTATATTGCATATTGTATCCAGGAAGAAGGTTATATGTTAATGATAGAATTATGTAATACAGTAACACCTGCTTTAGCGGTCACCTCTATTATGCTGCCAACCTGCATTAAGCAGCCACCTGTTGTAAGCAGCCACTTTTCCCCATAACCTTGGCTGGCTGCTTAAGACAGGATTTAATGTATATAGTGATTAACAATGGAAGATAAAATATTTAAGACAAAAGTACAAGAGAGCCTGAAAACAGAAGTCTTTGTGGTATACTGAGGTTTCCTGGCTTACAGATTATCAGCATCATGTGGTATTTTTCATATGATGTGGCTGCCACCATTTTGCATGCTTAATACAGCAACCACCTATTTGTTATGGCTTTTATCCCTTTCATCCTTTCATAACTTACAGTATAAAACAGTCCAAGACACCCAGCAAGTGAATACACTATAGGGACGGAAGGGATAGTGATAGTTGATAGTTCAGAAATAAATCTTTGTTATTGTACAACAAGTAAATTATTTATTTAACACAGATTGTGATGTATAATTTATGTTAAAAATGTAATATTACTGTTTTCATGAAAATTGAAACCTTTTGAAGTTTGATTAATTTGTTAAAACAATGACTTCTAAACTATCATTTCACAGCCATATAACAAAACATAAGATGTACATAATGTGAGATGTCTTACTCCATTTTCTTGGTTCTTGCGTTCTTGTAGATATTTCTCTGCTTTCAAAATCTATTGATGATAATAAAAGAGGAGGAGCAATTAGATAAAGAACATTGTCTGGTTAATTGCTAAATATGGTACAGAAAACATACAAACATTAACTTATGTAATGTATAATTATGTAATATCTAAACTGCAGAAAAATGAAAATAATTATTTTGATTCCCCAAAATGTTATGAGATAAAGATAAGTTCGAAACTAGCTTCTCATTTTATCCTTCAGACTGTGTTGGAATAATTGTTTTCACAAAACTGCAGAATCACAAACTTTGATAGGTATTCCAGGAATGATGTAGTAGCCAAGTATTTTAAGTCAGCAAGTTCAAAGTGTTGTTTATAATACAGAATGACAGTGTCCCTTTTGAGGACTGTTCATACTTTGTTCCAACATAATATGTACTTGACTATGAAGTCTTATTTAAGCTGTTGATCAAAATACTTGGCTGAAATCCTGTATCAGCTAAAAGCAGTATTATTAAACCTCTGTGATGTACAAACACATTTTTTCAGACTGTATACTATTTAATTATATGTTTTAATAAAATTGTGCTGCTTGTCATCAGAAGAGGTTGCCAGGACTTATATATCTAAGGGAATAAAACAATAGAAAACTGGGGTATTAACTAACACCATATATATATTTGTCCCTAGATATTACATACCAGTTTACGGCCCTGAAAATCATACACAATAGTTATATATCAGAGTAAAAACGACAGAGTATCCAAGAACAGTCAAATCAATTATGTGCTTTAAAATCTTTTATTGTTTTTCAACAATTTGGAGAGATGGGCAGATGAAAGACAGGCCTTTTCTTCAGTATCAGTTCTAAATTAAATGTTAATTTTAATTTTCAAATCACTTAACAAAAGTACTTGTAAGAATTCAACTGAAAAAGTTTCATTCTGTAAATATTCCTACTGAATGAGTTTTAACTTTGTATATCTTTATGTTGAATACATTCCTTTTATTAAAAATAACTATGAGAGAATTAAGTATGTGTTATGATGTAAAATACATCAGTCTATCAGTCTAACATTTAGCATAAAAACAAACACCTCCTGCCAAACATTTAAAGAACATGCTATATTTTTAATTAATAAATTGGTCCAGTATATATATCACCATTAATCTTAAATCAACTGTGCAGGACCAGGAGTATGGCTTCTATCAAGAACATGATATAGCACCCCTCCCCACCCCATCTGCCATAAAGGTAAGCTAAAATCTAAATATTAAAATGTTTATGATACAGAAGAAGTCTGTTGCCTGTTTCTATGCAAAGAAATAGCTGCAATATTTTCAAGCATAGCGTAGCTGCAAGAGAAAATGTAAAATCTGCTTTTTATTTGGTTTAACATTATTTTGTCCTAGCAACAGCATGTTTATGTTTAAAAAAGACCATTATTTGTATTAACTTATAGGGAAAGTGTGGTGTAATCAAATTATGATAAATATGTATTGAACTCATGTTCTTAATTAATCTTGGCCTTCATTCAAGTCTTTTTCTACACTTTTCTTCAGAATTTGACATAAATAAAAATTTCAAGCGACTTTTGTTTTTGTCTTCATTTACAACAGTTAGGGATTCATCTGAGGTAATTCTCTACAGCTCAATGTTAAACAGAAGTCTGATGACTACTGACTGTATATCCCAGCTATTAAAGCACTTTATTGAGGCATCCCCAGGGCAAATTTACTGGCTGAATATCAGAGATACTCAACACTTGATTGCTGCTTGCCTAGGGCAAATTTACTGGCTGAATATCAGAGATATTCAGCACTTGATTGCTGCATGCCTAGGGCAAATTTACTGGCTGAATATATTCAGCTCTTTATTGCTGCATGCCTAGGGCAAATTTACTGGCTGAATATCAGAGATATTAATATTCAGCACTTGATTGCTGCATGCCTAGGACAAATTTACTGGCTGAATATCAGAGATATTCAGCTCTTTATTGCTGCATACCTTGGGCAAATTTACTGGCTGAATATTAGAGATTAATTCAGCTCTTTATTGCTGCATGCCTAGAGATATTTAGCACTTGATTGCTGCATGCCTAGGACAAATTTACTGGCTGAATATCAGAGATATTCAGCTCTTTATTGCTGCGTACCTTGGGCAAATTTACTGGCTGAATATTAGAGATTAATTCAGCTCTTTATTGCTGCATGCCTAGAGATATTCAACACTTGATTGCTGCATGCCTAGGGCAGATTTACTTATGTCAGCTGTGTCAAATAAGGTAGTTCTATGAAAGTCTAGATTTCTTTAAAAGGACAAATGTCATACTTGTACTCTTATGTTGTACCTCATTTTCAGCAAAAGTATTACCTTCATTTTCTATTGTCATAACTTTAGCAAAATATACTGCCAACACGTCTAGAGTAGCTCTGTAAGAATGTACATGTTTTTAATATAAAAGGACAGAACTAATTAATTAATTTATGAAATTTACAGATCATAATCAGTGTGACCTTGGACATTTACTTGCACGCCCCAAAATCATTAGAGTTCAGCTGCCATTCTATGAAACAAGAGGGCCCTGAACCCCTTTATCGCTCATCTGACCTAGTTCTTAACCCAGATATCCTAGTATCTGATTTGGCATAGATTTCACAGAGACAAACATCCGGACCATGTTTTATGTAAATCAGGTAGATCATTAACCAAGTTGTTCAATGATTTGACCTACTGGCATAGTTATTGACCTCAGGTACCCAAATTTTAAACATGACCTAGATTTCATACAGACAAATGTTCAGACGATTTATTATGATGAATTGGAAAAGTGTCTCTAAAGTTCCATAATTAGAAGTATTGACCTATTTTTTCCCAAGTGACCCAGTTACAAGTTTATCCTAGATTTAAAATGCACAAACATTTCTATCAAGTCTCATAAAGATCAGGATCAAGTCCCATAAAGATCAGGTAGATCTTTTGGGTGTTAACAATGTCTTTCTATGATCTCATCACATGACCTAGTTTTTGACCTAGTCTAGCTGGACCAACATTGCATAAAGACAAACATTCTGACAAAAGTTTTATGAAAATCAAGTAGAAATCAAGTAGAAAATATGGCCCCTTGAGTGTTAACTAGGTTGTTTTATGATTCAACCTAGTGACCTAGTTTCTGACCTCATGTAATTCAGTTTTGAACTTGACTTAGATTTCAAAAAGACAAACATTCTTGAGTTTTATGAAGATCAAGTAGGAAATGTTGCCTCTAGAGTGTGAACAATGTTTTCCTATGGTTTGACCTAATGACCTAGTTAAGACCTTGGGTAACCAAGTTTTAAATCTGACCTAGATTTCATAGAAAATACATTCTGACAATGATTTATGAAGATCTAGTTTAAAATGTGGCCTCTAGAGTGTAAACAAGGTCTTTCCATGTTTTGACCAAGTGACCTAGTTTCTAACCTCATGTAAGCTAGATATGAAACTCAATCTAGATATCATATAGGCAAATATTATGACAAAGGTTTGAAAAAGAAATCTGGAGTGTAAACAAGATTTTTTTCCTTTGATTCGACCTTGTGACCTAGCTTTTTACCTCAGGTAACCCAGTTTTGAACATTACTTATATCTTAGAGAAAAACATTCTGACAAAGTTTCCAGAAGACTAAACAGAAAATGTGGCCTCTGAAGTGTTCACAAGTTATTTCTATGATTTAACCTAGTGTTCTAGTTTTTGGCCTCTGGTAATCAAGTTTTAAACTTTTCCTAGATTTCCTGGAAGCAAAGATTTTGACAAAGTTTCATAAAGGTTAGGTAAAAAATGTAGCCTTTAGAGTGTTAACAAGGTTTTCTATTAACTGACTTAGCTGCCTAGTTTTTGGCCCCTGATGACCCAGTCACAACCTCTTCCAAGATTTTACTGAGGGAAATATTCTGATCAAGTTTCATTAAGCTTGGGCTAAAATTGTTACCTCTAGAGTGTTAACTGTTTTTTTTCTTTTGTGCACTGACACAATTATAGGTCATAATGTCAACTTTCCAGTTTTGATGGTGGAGGAAGACCCCAGGTGACCCTCTGTGCGCTATTTCATCATGAGCGGGCACTAGGGTAGAACCACCAACCTTCCATAAGCCAGCTGGATGGCTTCCTCACATGAAAAATTCAACGCCCCAGAATGAGGCTCTAACCCACATCAGTGAGGGGCAAGGGATTTGAAGTCAGCGACCTTAACCACTCGGCCACAGGGTAATCACAATGGCTCACTTTATGCACTTTGTGCTTAGGTGAGGTAGAAAGAAAACTTTAGTCAAGAGGTTTTCAGATACTGAATGAACTAAATGAATATATAACTGTCATGTACAAAGCAATATTCTAGTCAGGTGTATTACCTGTAATAACTCCTTATAGCTAGATAAGCTTATCAAGTCTCCCAGCAGTTGTAAGAGTTAGGAAAGTTACAAAAGAAGTGAAGTGGGTGAAAATGATCCAAGCACCTTGGGGATATAAAACTGTGATGCTCACAGACAGAGTGCCAAGCACCTAGGGGATCTAGAACTGTGATGCTCACAGACAGAGTGCCAAGCACCTAGGGGATCTAGAACTGTGATGCTCACAGACACAGTAAAAGGTTTTAAGATGATTCTGTTCAGCTAAGTAATATACTCTGATAAGCACTGACACCTCATACATTTTGTATATACAACTGTAGCGAACAAGAATATACAGAGCTCTCAAAGGAAATGAAGACCTATTTATTCAATTATACCTAGCAACATAGACTTTAAAACCAACAAGCCAAGCATAAGAGAGACTTGCAGAAGCTCCATGGTTTGCTGGGACAGACTTATACCTGTTTGACTTTTTCACATAAGCATGATCAACTGAAATATTTATTTTATCCCTTTAGCAATGGAAGAATTTAAAACAAAAGGGTTATGATGGCATCTATCCCTCAACTGGTCTAGTTTTTGACCCCAGATGATCCAATTTCAAACCTGACCTAGATTCATTTAGACAATTCATGTAAATGAGGTAGAAAATGGGTCCTTTTGAGTGTTAAACCCCTGCTCCACGGCTATTCAAATTCTATTGTGTGTGCAACCCATGATTACAATAGGTAACAGTTAACAGCCACGTGCCATACTTCAGCACGCAAAACTGCGAGTATTTTATATAGAATTTTATACAAAATAGACTCTATTTTGACAGGCGTCACTGTTCAAAGTTGGGATTTTCATGCTTTTTCTATGCACTGACTTAGAAATCTAGCTTCCAGTTTCAAACTTAATCTAGATTTCCCTTCACATTTACATTCTGATCAGGCTCTTGTAGATCAAGTAGAACATTTTGCTTTTGGAATATTAACAAGATTTATCTCTTACTGGACCTTGTGACCTACTTTAATAAAATATTACCAAGTTCTGAACTTGACCTAGATGTAATTAAGAAAAACATTCTGACCATAACCAATTTTCTTTTGCTATGACTTGACACTGTGACCTACGTCCTAACACCAAGTAAGTCAGTTTCAATCTTTACCTAGATTTCATACAGACAATTATTCTGACCAGGTTTCATGAATACAAATAGAACTATAATGTGTCTGTAGGACACAGGGTGTGGCCCCCATTGGTTTATTTATTCATTTGGGTTTTATGCAAATTTTGGTTCCACATCTCATTTACAATAATACATCGAAATAAAAACATGAGGTATGGAATCAAAATTTGCATACCTGCTGGAATCACAGAGTTACAGCAAAACCAAGTGTTAAGACCCTATTAGTCACCTCTTATGATCATGCAAGGGTAAGGCAGTGGTTCCAATTCTTTTCATACACAGATCGTCCCAGAACCACATGAGGTGCCCCCCACTGGTACATTTAACAATAATTCAAATGTTTGCAGTCTTAAGCGGGTATCGCCTCAACAAACATTATAGGATTAATTTTGGAAAAGGATTAATTATTCTAGGCCATATGCTTTTTGAGCTATGAGCATTACAAACAAAAAATCCACTATTTTGGCTATTTTAAGGGCCATAACTCTGTAATAAGCACTAAGATTCTCAAAAAAATGCCAAGTGTGCAAGGTCACATTAAGATAAAGACTCAAGCAAGATTTCATGAATTTACATCAAATACTTTTTGAGCTAGGCACATAATTAGGTGAAAATGTGCATTTTTGACTATTTCAGGGGCCATAACTCTAAAAATAGGGGACAGACCCAGATGAAAAATAAGAGGTGCGCTACTTTATATCATGATAAAGACTCATGCAAGTTTTCATCCATTTATATCATATACTTTTTGAGCTAGGTGCGTCACAAGGTGAAAATATGCATTATTGACTATTTCATGGGCAGAAGCAGACAAAAATAGGAGGTGAGCTAGTTCATATCATGACAAGAGTGCCGCCAAGCGGGGCAATATACACCCAAAGGCTTACATCATAGGATTGGAGCAAAATTTTAAGAACTTGACTGTTGTAGCCCCAAAGGATTGGAACAACAAAAGGAAAACTTCAAAAAACAAATCTAAGTCCACCAAAAAAAAAAAATCAAAGTCTACAAAAAAATCCTTATCAGGTATAGGTATGTAAAAATACACCTTAAAATTAGAGGTACCATCCATCTTGTACCACAGAAAAGTGGTCTCGGTTTTTCCCTACGGCCAATAATAAAAAAGTTTCAAAATAAGCTATCTATAGTAACATAAAAGGGAAGTAATTCAAAAAAAAAAATTATTGTAAGTACAAAAAAGAGATCTGCCAAATAAAAACAAGACCACTGCAATGCAGAGCAATATACACAAAGGAAAGTCATATATGACCTTTGACCCTTAAGTGTGACCTTGACCATGAAGCGAGTCATCCGGAACATGCGCTCTGCATATCGTTACAATGTGGTGAACATTTCTGCCAAGTTTCTTTGAAATCCTTCCAGCAGTTCAAGAGTTACAGAGCGGACACGAAACAAACTGATATGACTTTTGACCCCTAAGTGTGACCTTGACCTTGAAGCAAGTCATCCGGAACATGCGCTCTGCACGTCGTCTTGGTGTGGTGAACATTTGTGTCAAATTTCTTTGAAATCCTTCAAGGGGTTCAAGAGTTACAGAGCGGACACGAAACAAACTGATATGACCTTTGACTCCTAAGTGTGACCTTGACCTTGAAGTGAGACATCCAAAACATGCGGTCTGCACATCGTCTCGGTGTGGTGAACATTTGTGTAAAGTTTCCTTGAAATCCTTCAAGGGGTTCAAGAGTTACAGAGCGGACACGAAATTGCTAACGGACAGACGGACGGACAGACAGACACCAGCGTCATAACATAATACATCCCTTCGGGCGTATAATAAAGGCTCATGCAAGGTTTAATCAATTTATATGTAATACTTTTTGAGTTAGTCCGTCACAAGGTGAAAATGTGCATTTTTGACTATTTCAGAGGCCATAACTCTGAAATAGGGGGCAGACCCAGATGAAAAATAGGAGGTACACAAGTTCACATCATGATAAAAACTCATGCAAGGTTTAATAAATCTACATTAAATGCTTTTTGAGCTAGGTGCCTCACAAGGTGAAAATGTGCATTTTTGACTATTTCAGGGGCCATAACTCTAGAAATAGGGGGCAAACTCAGATGAAAAATAGGAGGTGCCCAATTTCATATCATGATTTAGACCCATGCAAGGTTTCATGAATCTATATCAAATACTTTTTAGCTAGGCGTGTCACAAGGCTAAAATGTACATTTTTTACTATTTCAGGGGCCATAACTCTGGAAATAGTGGGCGGAGCCAGACGAAAAATAGGAGGTTCGCAAGTTCATATCACGATAAAGACTCATGCAAGGTTTCATTAATTTATATCAAATACTTTTTGAGCTAAGCAAGTCTTTAACTTCGGATGGATGCACGGACGGATGCACGCACGCATGCACGGACAAGACAAAATCTATTTGCCCCCACCACTCATGGGGGGATGGGGGGTGCACAAAAATGTGGACTCATGGGTGTAAGAGGTGCTTTTTCTTATAACTGACTTAGTTTACCCCCAGATGACCAAGTATCAACACTGCCCAAGATTTTATTTTGGAAAACATAATCAGCAAGTTTTATTAATATAGGTATCACACAGTATTATGGCCTTTTGAAATGTAAAACAAGAGGACCATGATGGTCCTGAATCGCTCACCTATCCCCACATGACCCAGTGTTGAACTGAGTATGACGTCGTTATTTCTATTATTTGACATAGTGACCTAGTTTTTGAGCACATGTGACCTAGATATCATCAAGATAAAAAATTCTGACCAATTTTCATGGAGATCCATTGAAAAATATGACCTCTAGAGAGGTCACAAGGTTTTTCTATTATTTGACCTAATGACCTAGTTTTTGAAGGCATGTGACCCACTTTTAAACTTGACCTAGATATCATCAAGGTGAACATTCTCACCAATTTTCATGAAGATCTCTTGAAAAAAATGGCCTCTAGAGAGGTCATAAGGTTTTTCTATTTTTCGACCTACTGACCTAGTTTTTGACCACACATGACCCAGTTAAGAACTTGACCTAGATATCATCAAGCTGAACATTCTCACCAATTTTCATGAAGATCCATTGAGAATTATGGCCTCTAGAGACATCACAAGGTTTTTCTATTTTTAGACCTACTGACCTAGTTTTTGACCGCACGTGACCCAGTTTCGAACTTGACCTAGATATCATCAAGATGAACATTCTGACCAATTTTCATAAAGATCCCATGAAAAATATGGCCTCTAGAGAGGTCACAAGGTTTTTCTATTTTTAGATCTACTGACCTAGTTATTGACTGCACGTGACCCAGTTTCGAACTTGACCTAGATATCATCAAGGTGAACATTCTGACCAATTTTCATAAAGATCCCATGAAAAATATGGCCTCTAGACAGGTCACAAAGTTTTTCTATTTTCAGACCTACTGACCTAGTTTTTGACCGCACGTGACCCAGTTTCAAAATTATCCTAGATATCATCAAGGTGAACATTCTGACCAATTTTCATGAAGATCCATTGAGAAATATGGCCTCTAGAGAGGTCACAAGGTTTTTCTATTTTTAGACCTACTGACCTAGTTTTTGACCCCACGTGACCCAGTTTCGAACTTGCCCTAGATATCATCAAGGTAAACATTCTGACCAATTTTCATGAAGATCCATTGAGAAATATGGCCTCTAGAGAGGTCACAAGGTTTATCTATTTTTAGACCTACTGACCTAGTTTTTGAACCCACGTGACCCAGTTTCGAACTTGACCTAGATATCATCAAGATGAACATTCTGACCAATCTTCATGAAGATCTCATGAAAAATATGGCCTCTAGAGAGGTCAAAAGGTTTTTCTATTTTTAGATCTACTGACCTAGTTTTTGACCGCACGTGACCCAGTTTCAAACTTGACCTAGATATCATCAAGATGAACATTCTGACCAACTTTCATAAAGATCCCACGAAAAATGTGACCTCTAGAGTGGTCACAAGCAAAAGTTTATGCACGCACGCACGGACGACGGACGCCACGCGATCACAAAAGCTCACCTTGTCACTTTGTGACAGGTGAGCTAAAAACAAAAGGATAACATAAGATTAAGTCAATATACAACGTTTCAGGTATAGAACAGTAATTCCTTGTTGTGGAGCTGTGATTTGCTCCAAGTCATACCTTTTTTGTCGTGGGTTCGATTCCCGGACCTGTATGATTTATATTTAAAAACTGTATCTAATTTCTAATTTTTCAATAGCGTTCAATGATAAGGACTCAAGCTAGATGATTTATGCCTCGGTCACAAAACGGTACGATGCCTGTATGGTTTTAAAAAATCATACAAGTCCACCAATTTTAGAATCCTTACGGTCTCTGTACAACCCTAGCATCTAGTCACAGTACATACAGGCCTCGAACGATCTTGAGAGGATGCAATTGTAGGATATCCATACAGACATCACAGACAACTCCTGCGGAGATCACAAGGAGCCAGGCTGTATCTCATACAGTGCTTCTGGGTTTGTACAGTTCTTGCACGACACTCGTATGGTGTCCAAAGGTAATGTGTTTTGAAACCACATTGAATCACCAAGGAAGATGTACGGAGACAGTACGGCAATTGTAACGCCCTGTGAGCCCTGTGTGTGTCTCCGCAGTGTCCATAATATCGTACGGATATCATACATTGACCATGTGAGTTCCCTGCAATAGTCGTGCGAGCATCGGCAAGCCTTGCAGTTTTCCAAATCCACACGGACATAGTGCGATGCTCGTACAAACTCTTCTGGGACCTGAGTTGTTCCCGTACAGGGCTCTTGCGAGCTGCTCCCGACTTCGAAAATCTCTACGAGCTCAAAGAGAACTTGAAAGCTCAATGAAACATTTTCATTTTCACCGAGTTCCCAGTCCTCTATGGGTTCAAAAAATCCGTACGATGCCTGTACGAGTCAATGATGTCCGTACCAGTTTGCCAAAATTTGACTGAAAACCTACTTGTAAGGAGCTTGTAGCGATTTTGTGATCAGGGTATTAGTTCCCACTTTTTCAGTAACTGAAATATGTTAATATTATTTACATGTATTTATTATATGTTTAAATACACATCACCTTAAGTAAGATGTAATGTTTTTGAAGCTCTCCTGTGATATTTTAAAGAACAATGGTTTAGTTTTACAAATTTTATGACAATCTTATACTTCACTTTCATTTCAGTATTGATTTATTTAAATATACTGCCAATTTTATATGAAAATAAGAGACATGAATTAGAAACCAAGAAAATTAAACTTACAAAAAGTATGTAATACAAAATACAATAAATAGATTTTGGATGGATGAAAGATTTGAACCATCGAAAGTATCACTACAAAATGATCACCTCCCCTGCACCAACAAGCAAACTATTGATCTAACTTTGCATAAATTTTGTTTTAAATGAGAAGCTATTGATTATTTTTTTACATTGTGCTACAAATAATAAGAGCACTGCCTTGTGGCTGCAGACACTCATCTGATTTTTTTGTCTCTGTATAATAGAAATATTGTCCTGCCCGTGTGTTTTTACGATATTTTTGAAGCCCAAATGGGGCCATAATTCTTGCAAAAAGCAGGATGGAGTTATGTTTCTTGCCGAGTCAGCTTTTGATGGTGAACAAGTGTTGCAAGTTTTAAAGCAATTTTAAGCTTTGATAGTTTATGAGAAAAGCTGACCTAAACGCAAAACTTGACCAAGAAACCTGATATTTTCTAAGTCCAAAAGGGGTCATATTTCTTGCAAAAAGCAGGATGGAGTTATGTTTCTTGCTGTACAGAGTCAGCTATTGATGGTGAACAAGTGTTGCATGTTTTAAAGCAATAGCTTTGATAGTTTAGGAGAATAGCTGACCTAAACATTTTAGGAGTCAGCTATTGATGGTAAACAAGCTGATAGTTTAGGAGAAAAGCTGATCTAAACATAAGACTTAACCAGGAAACGCCGACGCTGACACAGACACAGACGCCAATCAAGTGAGGACAATAACTCATCATATTTTTTCAAAAAATCTGATGAGCTAAAAATGCCATAATACTGTGCGGTACTTATATTTGGTTAAAACTGTGACCTGTGGAGAGTAAACAGTAAATCTGTTAGTAAGGAACATTATACGCAACAGACAATGATAGACAAAGCGTAATCACAGAACCTCACACCGAGCACAGAGCTTGTTATATTATACAATAAAGATCACAATACTTTCTTAGTATTAAACTGGCAGTAGAAATATATTAGTAAATAAGAGGTGGTGATAAAACACATATGCTCCCATGCTGGCCTGTCAGAGGCAACTTAGTAACTAATTTTGTATTCCGTCACCTTGATTACTGACCTACTGACCCCTTAAACAATACAGGCCATCTACTGACCACAGAAAATAACCCTATGACAGCTGCTGTATATATCAAGTATCAAGACAACTACAGTCAAACTTCATTTACTTGAACTCGTCCGATCTGACAGAATTTGAGTTATCGGTAATTCGAGCCGACGAAAAATGTACATTACACATGGATTTTGCCCTGACATGACCTGACCATGAGTTCGAGTTAAGTGTGGTGTTTGAATTATCTGAGTATGAGCCAACGAAGTTTGACTGTATATATCAAAGCTTTTTAAAGTTATTGATCAGAAATTGTTTTAAGTCTAAAGGGCATGATCTATATCTTGTCATGCCCTATATCTTCTGGCCCTAACTACTTTAGGAATCATCTGAAGTTTGACAATTGAATATCAAAGCTGTTTAAAGTTCTTGATCCTTATAACCATTTTGGTCTCAAAAGTTGTGACTATGGCCTTTGGCCTTCCAAACAGTAGAGGTCATCTACTGACTAATAGCAATCATCCTATGAAGTTTCAAAGTCCTAGACCAAAGCATTCTGCAGTTATTGATTAGGACTAAAGGTCACTGTGACCTTTAACTTTCTGACCCCCAAAGCAATGTGGTCATCTACATACAACAGACAATCATCCTATTGTTTGGCCCAAGCACTCTCTACCAACCAACAATGGGCAATAAAATTTACCCTTTTCAAAGCAGGGGTCATAATAAAGATCCTCATGTATATACCCAAAGATTTATCTCTTGCAATAGACTATTACCTTCACCTTTCAAAACTTTGAAAAAATGGTACCACTATTAAAATAAAATTACAGTTCCTAACAATGGATTAGATATTTTGTGAGAGAGTAATCCTATAGACGGTTCCTAACACAACCTTACATTTTTGTCCTGAATTTGCTTCTGTGTTTGTAGAACCTGAAACCAGTTGATAATCAGTTATATATCTAGGTTAAACAATGTAAGGCAAGTAGAGATGAGAAAATTTAGCAATTTATTTAAAACTTGTCACTGATGCCCCCACTTCTTGTCACTGCAGGGTCATATATGTCTTATTGACAATGCAAGACTAAGTAATTGTTGTAAACGTTGTGACAAACAAACTAACTAACGAACGGACGGACAGTTGAAAACTAATATGCCTCCTTTTGGGGGCATAAAAACAGAACCTGATAGATTAGAGGAGTTACAGAGACAAAAAGACGAAATAGATAGACAGTTAAGGGAAGAAACATTAGAAAGAGATAGAAAGATATTGAAGGAAAAGACGGAAAGGGAAGAGAAAATACGACAAGTATTAAAGAACTATAAAGAAAAGACAGAACAGGAGAAGAAGAGAGAGAGACAGAAACAAGAAGAAAGAGAAATTATGGCTCCTATTGAAAGACTCAAAATAAGAGAGAAAGATATAGATAGAAAGAAAAAGGAAAGAGAAGAATTACAGAACAAGAGGGTCATGATGACCCTGGATCGCTCACCAGAGTAATATGAGCTACATGTTTCAAATGTCAAACTGATGATTTTTAGAGATTTTTTGGAAGATTTTCTGATGTACAATCAAGTAACCCCTGGGGCGGGGCCAATTTTACACCGGGGGTCATGATTTGAACAAATCTCTAGAAGTCTACTAGGCAATGTAACATATCAAATATCTAAGATCAAGGCCTTCTGGTTTATTTTTAGCAAATTTATGAAGATTCCCTATGTACAATCAAGTAACCCCTGGGGCTGGGTCAATTTGACCCTGGTAGTGGGGGGGGGGGGGGGGGGGGGGGGGGGGGGGGGGGGGGGTCAAGATTTGAACAACTTTTGTAGAGGTCCACTAGGCAATGCTACATGTCAAATATCTAAGCTCTAGGCCTTCTGGTTTATATTTAGAAAATTTTGAAGATTTTTCTATGTACAATCAAGTAACCCAATGGGGCGGGGCCAATTTTAACCCGGGGGTCATGATTTGAACAAATTTTGTAGAAGTCTACTAGGCAATGCTACACGTCAAATATCTAAGATCTAGGCCTTCTGGTTTATTTTTAGTAAATTTTTGAAGATTTTCCTATGTAAAATCAAGTGACCCCTGGGGCGGGGTCATGATTTGAATAAATTTTGTAGAGGTCCACTAGGCAATGCTACATGTCAAATATCTAAGCTCTAGGCCTTCTGGTTTATTTTTAGAAAATTTTGAAGATTTTTCTATGTACAATCAAGTAACCCAATGGGGCTGGGTCAATTTGACCCCAGGAATCATGATTTGAACAATTTTGTAGAGGTCCACTAGGCAATGCAACACGTGAAATATCTAAGCTCTAGGCCTTCTGGTTTATTTTTAGAAATTTTTTGAAGATTTTCCTATGTACAATCAAGTAACCCAATGGGGCGGGGGTCAAACTGACCACGGGGGGTCTTGATTTGAACAAATTTTGTAGAGGTCCATTAGGCAATGCAACACTTAAAATATCTAAGCTCTAGGCCTACTGGTTTATTTTAAGAAAGTTTTTGAAGATTTTCCTATGTAAAATCAAGTGACCCCTGGGGCTGGGTCAATTTTGACCCCTGGGGTCATGATCTGAACAAATTTTGTAGAGGTCCATTAGGCAATGCTACATGTGAAATATCTAAGCTCTAGGCCTTCTAGTTTATTTTTAGAAACATTTTGAAGATTTTCCTATGTAAAATCAAGTGGCCCCTGGAGCGGGGTCAGTTTTGACCCCAGGGTCATGATTTGAACAACTTCAGTAGAGGTCCACTAGGCAATGCTACATGTCAAGTATCTAAGCTCTAGGCCTTCTGGTTTTTGAGAAGAAGATTTTTTTAAGATTTTCCTATGTAAAATCAAGTGACCCCTGGGGTGGGGTCAATTTTGACCCCGGGTTCATGATTTGAAGAAACTTGGTAGAGGTCCACTAGGCAATGCTTCACACCAAATATCTAAGCTCTAGGGCTTCTGGTTTTTGAGAAGAAGATTTTTAAAGTTTTTTCTTTCTGTTGCCATGGCAACCAGAGTTCTGCATGGAATTCAATTTTTTGAACAATTTTTGTAGAGCTTCAACCAAGGAACATTCCTGTGAAGTTTGGATGAAATTGGCCTAACGGTTTATGAGGAGATGTCGTTTAAAGCAAAAGTTTACGGACGCCGGACGGTGACTGATTCTAATAGCTCACCCTGAGCCTTTGGCTCTGGTGAGCTAAAAAGAATTGTGAAGAATTAGAAGACCAGTGGACGAAAGAAAGATTGAGAGCACTGAATAAAGAAGAAGAGGAGATACAAAAGAGAATAAATGAAAAAGAAGAGAATGAGAAAACCTCCAGTGTTGAGAAAGAAAACAAGATTCCAACACAAAAGCTTAACTTGAGCCCTTTTTTTGCATATTTTTTAATAAGTAAAGGGCCATAACGCTGGTCTGGCTGCTTGAGATCTAAATCAAAATTCCTGGAGAACAACTTCCCACACTGAATACCAATCCTGTGAGGTTTGATGACTCTGGGTTTAATGCTTTTTGAGATATGAATGACACAAATTCGGACAGATGGATGGATGGATGGACGAACATTTTAGGTTTATGGGGTATTTCTTTTATTATTTTCTTTTGTTAACTTATGGGCTACTAGCCCCTAAACCTTTTGTTCATGGAATGAACCTACTGTTTTCTTTTGTTCTCTGTAGATAGCTCCTAATACCCAAATGTTGGCTCAGACGGACGGATGGATGGATGGATGGACGGACGTACAGACAGACAGACAGACAAGGGCAACCCTTAAGTGCTCCCTCAAACATTTTGGGGATCATTATAGGTGAAAAAAAAAAAGATTAAAATATGCAAAATCAGAATCTGCTGTGAAAGGAAGTAAATTCTGCTTGTTAGTTAGTTTGTTTAACATCCATCGCACATTTCGAGAAAAGCTCTAGTTCTAGGGTCATTTAAACCTGTTTAAATAAATTTAAGAAAGGTCCATCCAATTATGCTACAGACCAAGTCTGGTGAACATCCATCAAACAGTTCATGATAAGAATCTTTTCAAGTTTTTTTCCCTATTCTCGAAGCTCTGGCAGCAAGCAAAACCATCTGAACAAACCTGAGAGACATACATGCCAGGTGGGTTCAGTGAAATTCCGACCAGTAGTTTCAGGTGCAGGAGAAAGGACCATCCACCAATATAGGCTCAGGTGAGCTAAAAACACATTTGTAAGCACCTGAGCAAAGAGACCGGCATATATATATATTTCTGTGTGTGTACAGGAGTGCATTTTCAGTATACTTTACACTGCAACCATATTGGTGGTTAGACAACAACAGCAGAGCTAGGTCAGTTTGAAAACACAAATACAGACAAAGAAAGTATGAATACAGACACACATTATATATAGAGTCAGTTTATGTGATGGAAGTGCAGAAAGTATCGATTGTAAATTACTTCAAAACATTAATTGTAATTATGTAAAACCAACTGGCACTAGACCAAAAAGAAAATGCCACCAGTGCCCCTAGGTATACAGTAAGAACCATGGTCATGAACAGGAAAATGCACTAACCCATTTCAATTGTAAATTGCTCATCTAAAATGCACAGCTGGATGAAAGGGTACCAAGCACATTGAACAAGCCGTAGTTTATCTTCCATCGTGCTCCAGTCTCAATATTTCATATTGCAGAGTTCCTCAACATTACAGAAAATAACTTGGATGAACTTCTCTAATAAACATCCTGTCTAGATGTCAAAGCAGTGTGCACATGTTAGGTGAAATGTAAACAAACAAAAACAGAATGTAAAATATTCACAATTATACAATAAAACTTGAAATAATGACTGAAATTCATCTTAGAAATGATGCTGAATTGAAGTCATACGTTGTTACACATTTATATTGTTTATTTAATTCACATTGCATGTTTATGCTGCATATACACATTTTAGCGTACACGTATAGTTAAACGATGACTGACATATATTTTCACATCCGCCAATTAGAATAATTTTGTAATCTAGACAGGAACTTCATCCAAGTATTTTTCTGTAACACTGATGAAACTATAAACTATGCATTGTTTCTCCGATATAAGAAACATTAAAGGAATGTGACCAGTACACAATGGAAGATAAATTTCCATTTGTTCAATATCCATAGTACACATAGTACTGAAATGTGCGTTTTAGGGTAAGAAATGTGAGACTGAAATGGGTTAGTATATTTTTCCTTTCATGACCATGATTCTTATAGTTGGCCTATACCTAGGGGTAGGGTATAACATGTACAGTGGTATTTTCTTTCTGATCTGGTGCCAGTGGTAAAACCTTTCACCAACATAAACATTTTAATTTCTCTAGTGAGCTCTACAAGGGCATTTCTTGTAACTAAACCTATGCATAGTACATACAACACCTATTCATATCACACATGTTATATCAAAGTATGCCATTCCCTGTTGTTAAAAGTGATTTTGTTAAACATCAAGCACAGCTGTTTGCAGACAACAATCTCTGCATTATATTTGCTTACAGTGTTTTGTTGTGTTTTGGAATGAACACTATCAATGGGTGGTATTTTAGGCTTAGCTAATGATGGCAACGACTGCTCTGATGCCCTACGCTGCATCTTCAATATCTAAAATACATAATACATGTGAATCTCAATAGTAAAAATACATATACAAAACTAGTAACACTTCAGATTATCTCTCCATCACTTACTGCAACTCAACTTGTTAAATATCAACAGAAAAAGGAAACTGAAAGAGACTATAAGAATTATTTTAAATATTATATGCAACATATTTATAAAATACATGGTGGCCCCTCATTCCCTCATCTGCATTATACAGATGCAAACTATTTCCCAAGTCACAGCATAAATTCTACCAGCATGCATTATTCACAAACAAGATTATCATGATGGCCCTAGATCACTCACCTGAGTGGACAATTTTAGCAGAGGGTCACTCATGGAAAATATATGTGGAATTCTTTTGAAATGCTAACCAAGTTATTTTCAAGACTACACACATACTTTGAAAATCAGTATTTCTAAAGCAACAAGTTCTATATTGTTTGTGACTTTTTCAGTGTTTTAGATAAGTTTTTTTTTTTCATTTTAATCCAGCAGGTTCAAATGGTGAAAAAATGCCAAATCCTAGTTTTGACCTATGTAAATAAACATTTAAACAACTTGACAAGGCTAATGACAATGCCTTGACTAAAACCATGAGAAGCTGCAGAAAACTGAAAGATGTATACCTGGTTTAGGAGATGTACACGTGTCTTTAAGCGTGTTCCAGTACTATGTGCCACAGCTGATACAGCTCGATAAAATGGTTCAAACTGTTTCTCTGACTCTGGTTTCTTGTCCCATTCTTTACAGATGTCCTAAAATCATGTACAAAGCAAACCGTAGAAGTGGGTTTAAGTCAAAGCTATATCCAGGTAATTTAATCTGTGAATCATTATGATAATGAAATCTAGGCAATTTGTGGAATTCCAGGTCCATTATTCTAACAATTCACTGTACTGCCTCTATCAAGTATAATCTTCACAGACAGTTTGAAATCAACCTATGAGTCTGATTTACAAAATTTCATAGTTGATGAACAAAAGGTTCCTAACAGTGTGATATAGGATCGTAAATCAGTGTCCAAAATCAATAAAGAAACAGAGTAATTCTGACTTCAATGTTGTGGCGGACACTGCAGTATATTTAGGTATGCATTCAATGCTTTGTCAGATACTGCAGTATACAAAGCTGCTGTGTCAGACATTACAGTATAGTTAGTTATGCATTCAATGCTTATCAAACACTGTCGTATACTTAGTTGTGCATACAATGCTGTGTCAGACACTGCAGTATACTTAGCTGTGCATCCAATGCCGTGTCAGACACTGGAGTATACTTAGCTGTGCATCAAATGCCGTGTCAGACACTGGAGTATACTTAGCTGTGCATCCAATGCCGTGTCAGACACTGGAGTATACTTAGCTGTGCATCCAATGCCGTGTCAGACACTGGAGTATACTTAGCTGTGCATCCAATGCCGTGTCAGACACTGGAGTATACTTAGCTGTGCATCCAATGCCGTGTCAGACACTGGAGTATACTTAGCTGTGCATCCAATGCCGTATCAGACACTGGAGTATACTTAGCTGTGCATCCAATGCCGTGTCAGACACTGGAGTATACTTAGCTGTGCATCCAATGCCGTGTCAGACACTGGAGTATACTTAGCTGTGCATCCAATGCCGTGTCAGACACTGGAGTATACTTAGCTGTGCATTCAATGCCGTGTCAGACACTGCAGTATACTTAGCTGTGCATTCAATGCCGTGTCAGACACTGCAGTATACTTAGCTGTGCATTCAATGCCGTGTGAGACACTGCAGTATAGTTAGCTGTGCATTCAATGCCGTGTTAGACACTGCAGTATAGTTAGCTAAGCATTCAATGCCGTGTCGGACACTGCAGTATAGTTAGCTATGCATCCAATGCTATGTCAGACACTGAAGCTGCAGTATAGTTAGCTATGCATTCAATGCTGTGCCAGACGCTGCAGTATAGTTAGCTATGCATCCAATGCTGTGTCAGACGCTGGAGTATAGTTAGCTATGCATCCAATGCTGTGTCAGACGCTGCAGTATACTAAGCTATGCATCCAATGCTGTGTCAGACACTGTCGTATACTAAGCTATGCATCCAATGCTGTGTCAGAGGCTGCAGTATACTAAGCTATGCATCCAATGCTGTGTCAGACACTGCAGTATAGTTAGCTATGCATTCCATGCTGTGTCAGACACTGCAGTATAGTTAGCTATACATTCCATGCTGTGTCAGACACTGCAGTATACTTAGCTATACATTCCATGCTGTGTCAGACACTGCAGTATAGTTAGCTATGCATTCAATGCTGTGTCAGATGCTGCAGTATACTTAGATATGCAATCAATGCTGTGTCAGACAATGTAGTATACTATTCAATGCATTCAATGCCCTGCATATACTGGAGTGTACTTAAATATGCATTCAATTTTGTGTCAGACATGGCAGTATACTTAGCTTTTCATTCAATGTTGTGTCAAACACTGGAGTATACTAAGCTATACATTCAATTTTGTGTCAGACATAGCAGTATACTTAGCTTTTCATTCAATGTTGTGTCAAACACTGGAGTATACTAAGCTATACATTCAATTTTGTGTCAGACATAGCAGTATACTTAGCTATGCATTCAATGTTATGTCAAACACTGGAGTATACTAAGCTTATGCATTAAATGTTGTGTCAGACACTGGAGTATACTAAGCTAAGCGTTCAATGTTGTGAGAAACACTCAAGTATACTTTGCTATGCATTCAATGCTTGTCAGACACTGCAGTATATTTAGCTATGCATTCAATTTTTTCTCAGACATAGCAGTATACTTAGCTATGCATTCAATGTTGTGTCAAACACTGCAGTATACTTAGCTATGCATTCAATTTTGTGTCAGACATAGCAGTATACTAAGCTAAGCATTCAGTGCTCTGACAGATACTGGAGTGTACTTAAATATGCATTCCATATTGCTATGCATTCACTACTGTATCAGACACTGCAGTACATTTAGCTATGCATTAACATAAACTGTAGTATACTAAGCTATACAGACACTGCAGCATTCTTAGTCATGCATTCAATGTTGTGACAGACTCTACATTATACTTAGCTATGCATTCGCTATTGTGACAGACACTGCAGTATACGAAGCTATGCATTCCATGTTGTGTCAGACACTGCAGTATAGTTAGATATGCATTCCACAGTGTCAGACACTGCAGTATACATTGCATACAGTAATGTGTCAGACACTCGAGTATACTAAGCTGTGTATTCAATGTTGTGTCAGACACTGCAGTATTGTTAGATATGCATTCCACATTGTGACATACACTGCAGTACACTTAGCTATGCATTCAATGTTGTGACAGACACTGCAGTATTCTTACATATGTATTCATTCAATGCTATGACAGACACTGCAGTATACAGCATTCCCTGTTGTGTCAGAACACCAGTATACTTAGCTATGCATTCTATATTTTGTCAGACACTGCAGTATTCTTAAATATGCATACAGTAATGTGTCATCTCCAAAAACGAAATCTCTGAAATACAGTGTTTTAAGATTTATTTCCTTGTGTCAAGCGATTTACTTTTGCGTAGTTCTAACGGCAGTTCATTCCACAGTTTTGGACTAATAGTGCAAAAACTTCTATCACTGAATGTTTTGCACTTGTTGTATGGAACAATATAACACTCAAATGAGCAGCTATGCACTCAATGCTGTGACAGACACTAGCATAGCTATGTATTCAACACTGTGACAGGCACTGGAATAGTTAGGCATTCAATGTTATGACAAACAGTGGATAGTAGTATTCAACACTGTGACACACTGGAACAGATATGTATCCAATGTGGTGACAGTCAATGGAGTAGCTATGCATTCAACACTGTGACCAACACTGGCATAGCTATGCATTCAAAAGTGTGACAGACACTGGAATAGCTATGTATTCAACACGTGACAGGCATTGGAATAGTTATGCATTCAATATTATGATAGACAGTGGAGTAGCTATGCATTCAACACTGTGACAGACACTGGAATAGTTATGTATTCAATGTTATGACAGACAGTGGAGTAGCTATGCAATTCAACACTGTGACAGGCACTGGAATAGTTATGCATTCAATATTATGACAGACAGTGGAGTAGCTATGCATTCAACACTGTATCAGGCACTGAAATAGTTATGCATCCAATATTATGACAGACAGTGGAGTAGCTATGCATTCAACACTGTAACAGGCACTGGAATAGTTATGTATTCAATGTTGTGACAGTTAATGGAGTAGCTATGCATTCAATATTGTAACTGACAATCGCGTGGCTATGCAATGTTGTGACACACTCATGGACAAACTGACAGTGTGGCAGAGTGAGGCCTACAGTATCTGTTTTAGTCATTATGAATCAACATTATATAAGGGACCACCTTTATTAGATGACACTTTTATAAAACAACTGCTTTAAATCCTGCTCAAACAATTTTACTACATAATGCATTCTATTAACCCTTACAACGCTGTAATAGTTTTCTATTATTATATAACCATATACTGTATTGTTTTATATAAATTACAGTAATTGCACTAACCAATTAAAGATGCTGTTTCTCGTGTGGCAGAATGAAACAAGTGAATGAAGTATTGCCATGCAATACAAAGTCCCCTACTTGAAGGCACCTAATTTTCTCTACTGCAGTATAACATAATAAACTGATATCTGTCAATGATGTATAAACAATATTGTACTATATATACAATATAATATAACAAAGCACTTGGATTAAAATTTGCATATATAAAAACGTACAGTTGTTTTCATTTGGAGTTTTTTTGGCCTATTATATAAAAAGTTATCATAAAAGTTATTTATAGTAACAACAAAGTGAAATTAATCCTAAAAAAAAAAAAAAAAAAAAAAAAATCTATAAAATATAAGTCCACAAGAAAATCTTTACCAGGTAGAGATAGATCAAAATACACCTAAATATTGGATGTAACATGCAGAAAAGTGGTCTCGATTTTTCCCTACGGCCAGTAATTGAAAAGTTACAATGTAATCTATTTATAGTAACAACAAAGGGACGTAATTCTAAAAAAGTGTGCCTCATGGTGGTGAACATTTGTGCCAAGTTACATCAAAATCTCTCCATGCATGAAGAAGAAATGCTCTGGACAAAGTCATTCTTGATGACCTTTGACCTCTAAGTATGACCTTGACCTTAGACCTACCGACCTGGTTCTGGCGCAAGACAATTTGTCTCATGGTGGTGAACATTTGTGCCAAGTTACATTAAAATCCCTCCATGCATAAAGAAGAAATGCTCCAGACAGTCATTCTTGAATTAGACCTTTGACCTCTAAGTATGACCTTGACCTTTGAGCAAGGGCTCCGGGATTTGCGCACGACACGTTGTCTCATCATGGAGAACATCTGTGCCAAGTAATACTGAAATCCCTTAATGAATGACAGAGTTATGGACCGAACACGAAACAGACCCTGTTCATGCCATGTTAACATCTGACTACTAAGTGTGACCTTGACCTCTGAGCTAGGGGTCTGAAAGTTGTGCATGACATATCGTTTTATTATGACGTACAATTTTGCCAATTGATATTAAAATCCCTTCATGGATGAGAGAGTTATGGACTGGACAGGAAAAAAGCCCTGTTGACCTTTGACCTCCCAACTGTGACCTTGACCTCTGAGATAGGGGTGCGGGTTTTGCGCATGACACGTCGTCATATCATGGGGAACATTTGTGTCAAGTAATAATAAAATCCCTTCATGGATGAAAGAGTTATGGACCGGACACGAAACAGACCCTGTTCATGCCATGTTAAAATTTGACTACTAAGTGTGACCTTGACCTTTGAGCTAGGGGTCTGAAACTTGTGCATGGCACATCGTCTTATTACGAGGTACAATTGTGCCAAGTGATATTAAAATCCCTTCATGGATGGGAGAGTAATGGACCGGACAGGAAAAAAGCCCTGTTGACCTTTGACCTCCAATTGTGACCTTGACCTTTAAGCTAGGGGTCCGGGTTTTGCACAGGACACGTCGTCTCATCATGGGGAACATTTGTGCCAAGTAATAATAAAATCCCTTCATTGATAAGAGAGTTATGGACCGGACACGAAATTGTGGACGGACGGAATGACAGAATGACAGAAAAGTGCATTCCTATAGTCCCCAAAACTGGTTTTCAACCAGTAGGGGACTAATAAAGTATATAAAACCTATATGATATTTTTTTTGTAATGGACCATTTATAATACGGTCAATATTCCATAGGTATATTTTTATTGTTTTCACCTGTACAGATGCACACAGTTAAGAAAAGCAAAACAAGAGGACCATGATGGTCCTGAATCGCTCACCTCTTCCCACATGACCCAGTTTTGAGTATGAAGTCATTATTTGACATAGTGACCTAGTTTTTGAGCTCATGTGACCCAGTTTTGAACTTGACCTAGATATTATCAAGATAAAATTCTGACCAATTTTCATAAAGATCCATTGAAAAATATGGTCTCTAGAGAGGTCACAAGGTCTTTCTATTATTTGACCTATTGGCCTAGTTTTCGAAGGTACGTGACCCTGTTTTGAACTTTATCTAGATATCATCAAGGTGAACATTCTCACTAATTTTCATGAAGATCTCATGAAAAATATGGCCTCTAGAGAGGTCACAAGGTTTTTCTATTTTTATACCTACTGGCCTAGTTTTTGATCGCATGTGACCCAGTTTTGAAACTGACCTAGATATCATCAAGGTGAACATTCAGATCAATTTTCATGAAGATCCATTGAAAAATATGGCCTCTAGAGAGGTCAAAAGATTTTAATAATTTTAGACCTACTGACCTAGTTTTTGACCGCAGTTGACCCAGTTTCAAACTTGACCTAGATATACTCAAGATGAACATTCAGACCAACTTTCATACAGATCCCATGAAAAGTATGGACTCTAGAGAGGTCACAAGGTTTTTTTATTATTTGACCTACTGACCTAGTTTTTTAAGGCACGTGACCCAGTTTCAAACTTGACCTAGATATCATCAAGATGAACACTCAGACCAATTTTCATACAGATCCCATGAAAAATATGGCCTTTAGAGAGGTCACAAGGTTTTTCTATGATTTGACCTACTGACCTAGTTTTTGATGGCACGTGATCCACTTTCAAATCTGACCTAGATATCATCAAGATGAACATTCAGACCAACTTTCATACAGATCCCATGAAAAATATGGCCTCTAGAGAGGTCACAAGGTTTTTCTATTATTTGACCTACTGACCTAGTTTTTGAAGACACATGACCCACTTTCGAACTTGACCTAGATATCATCAAGGTGAACATTCTGACCAATTTTCATGAAGATCTCATGAAATATATGGCCTCTAGAGAGGTCACAGGGTTTTTCTATTTTTAGACCTACTGACCTAGTTTTTGACCGCACGTGACCCAGTTTCGAACCTGACCTAGATATCATCTAGATGAACATTCAGACCAACTTTCATACAGATCTCATGAAAAATATGGCCTTTAGAAAGGTCACAAGGTTTTTCTTTTATTTGACCTACTGACCTAGTTTTTGACGGCACGTGACCCAGTTTCGAACTTGACCTAGATATCATCAAGGTGAACGTTCTGACCAATTTTCATGAAGATCTTGTGAAATATATGGCCTCTAGAGAGGTCACAAGGTTTTTCTATTTTTAGACCTACTGACCTAGTTTTTGACCGCACGTGACCCAGTTTCGAAGCTGACCTAGATATCATCAAGATGAACATTCAGACCAACTTTCATACAGATCCCATGAAAAATATGGCCTTTAGAGAGGTCACAAGGTTTTTCTATTATTTGACCTACTGACCTAGTTTTTGATGGCACGTGACCCAGTTTCGAATTTGACCTAGATATCATCAAGGTGAACGTTCTGACCAATTTTCATGAAGATCTTGTGAAATATTTGGCCTCTAGAGAGGTCACAAGGTTTTTCTATTTTTAGACCTACTGACCTAGTTTTTGATGGCACGTGACCCAGTTTCGAACTTGATCTAGATATCATCAAGGTGAACATTCTGACCAATTTTCATGAAGATCTTACGAAATATATGACCTCTAGAGAGGTCACAAGGTTTTTCTATTTTTAGACCTACTGACCTAGTTTTTGAAGGCACGTGACCCAGTTTCGAACTTGACCTAGATATCATCAAGATGAACATTCTGACCAACTTTCATAAAGATCCAATGAAAAATGTGACCTCTAGAGTGGTCACAAGCAAAAGTTTACGGACGCACGCACGCACGCACGCACGGACGGACGACGGACGACGGACACCGCGCGATCACAAAAGCTCACCTTGTCACTTTGTGACAGGTGAGCTAAAAACAGTAATAATTCAAAATCAAAGTGCAATATTTAGATTTTAATCTTAAAAGAACATCATTTAATTGAACAATGTGATGTAAAAATGTGTATACCATTCTATTTTTGGTTAAAAATAGTAAATTAGTCTCTAAAAGTACAGGTACACAAAGGTACATACAGGTAAATTACTTAATTACACTTTTGTCACAATGTCTTTGAAGTTTATCCCCAAAATATAAACGTGTTGAAAATAACGATTAGTTTCATTTGATATTAAATTGTATTCATTTTCACACAAATATATGTTGAGATAATCGAGTGGCGAGAAATTTTAGGCAATGTCAACTTTTAGATCGCTGTCACTAGTAAAGGGTGGGGTAAGTACATCGCTACATTTTCACGGCCATAACAAGTTTCTATTGCATTCCAGGATTCCTATCCCGTTCGTGTTGGTCTGTATCATAATGTGGCAGATCGTTTGCCACCAGAAACTAAACATCATCTGCACCGAAGCTTCAAAATCTGCTTCAGAATCTGAATTGTCAAAATAAACTTCAACGCTGTCAGCCATTTTTGTTGACTGCCTCGCTTCAAATTTTCTTCCGGTTAATTAATATTCAAAAACAACCTATCATATGATCAATTCTAACCAATGAACAACGGAATTACTCCGGAAAACACCCCTTGATGTACACGTATTAAGTTTTGGTGCATGCGCAGTCGTAATGTTACCTTGGTTACGTGGAATTTTCCCACAGTGTAAAACCAAGTATTCTTGGTTCCTGTACGACAATGTAAACATGTGGGGACCGAGTTAAGCCGGTTCCCAAGTTGTAAGGGTTAAACAACTTTTCTAATATGCGACCAGTGACCAGCACATAAAACAAGCAAAATCTGGTACAATTGTCTGCAAAATACACATACCCCTGATCGTGTGCGAAACTTGAATTTTATCATTTTCACACTGGTTTAGTTCGCGAATATGTTTGTACATGTATATAGAATGATCTGATTGTTTTTAAATGCCACAAAAGGGAGAACTGGGAAAACCATTTGGAACTGGACATATTACTTGCTGCACAGCTATGAAAATGGTTGTCAAATGTCAATTTTTCTTATCTTTTATTAGCCTGGAGCTTTATTAGCTTCATGCTTTGTCAGAAGAAATCCCACTTAATTTGTGCTAATTAGTGTTAATTGGCATTCATCGAGTTTCTGATATTATCAACGCCTTGGGAAATCTGAAGGAGTTTCCATGTCACTACTGATTATCGATTTTCTATAAATAGCCTAAATAACATCTGATCATATTTGCGTTTGTTTGAAATGAAAACGAGGCAATACTGCCGAAAATACGGAAATTTTCGTAGAACAGCAGGTCTGCATTAATATCACATCTTACAACTGGATAGCTGTGACACACATTTAAGTTTATTCTGACATATTCAAAAGTTGTTACAACTTGCTGGAAAAGCTATGGGAGGTTCAAACTGCTATTTGTCTGTGGCCCGGAAATGTTTGGAAACCTTCGTAAGTACACGATTCCAATCTGTCCTTTCCGTGAGAATTCTATTTTTAGTCATGGATTATTGCTTTCAGAAGTTATCATTCTTTACCATACACCCGCATATTTCGGGTGTAACATAGGTGGCGCTGTAGTCGGAAAACAGGTTTCCCCAGGCTGTCAATTTGCAGGTAGAAAAACAAGAGGGCCAAGATGGCCCTAGGTCGCTCACCTGATAAACACACCATAACAGTGTAAACATGTTTGACACAGTGATTTCATGGAAACAAATATTCTGACCAATTTTCATTAAGATTGGATCAAAAATGTGGTCTCTTAAGTGTAAACAAGCATTTTCTTCAATTTGACCTAGTGACCTAGTTTTTGAACTAAGATGACCTATATTCGAATTTGACCTAGATTTGATCAAGGCAATCATTCTGACTAAATTTCATCAACCTCGATTAAAAAATACAGCCTCTATCACATACAAAACGTTTTTCTTTGATTTGACCTAGTGACCTAGTTTTCGACCCCAGATGACCCATTTTCAAAACTGGTCTAGATTTCATCAAGGTTATCATTCTGTCAAAATTTCATGAAGATCAGTTGAAAAATACAGCCTCTATCGCATACACAAGGGTTTTCTTTGATTTGACCTAGTGACCTACTTTTTAACCCCAGATAAGGCATTTTCAACCTCGGCCTAGATTTCATCAAGGTAATCATTCTGACCAAAATTCATGAAGATAAAATGAAAAATACAGCCTCTATTGCATACACAAGGTTTTTCCTTGATTTGACCTAGTGACCTAGTTTTTGACCCCAGGTGACCCATTTTCGAACTTGGCCTAGATTTCATCAAGGTTATCATTCTGACAAAATTTCATGAAGATCAGTTGAAAAATACAGCCTCTATCGCATACATAAGGGTTTTCTTTGATTTGACCTGGTGACCTACTTTTTAACCCCAGATAACCCATTTTCAAACTCGGCCTAGATTTCATCAAGGTAATCATTCTGACCAAAACTCATGAAGATAAAATGAACAAGAGGGCCAAGAGGGCCCTAGGCCGCTCACCTGAGAAACACACCATAACACAACATATTAAACAGAGTAAACATGTTTGACCTAGTGATATCATGGAAAAAAATATTCTGACCAATTATCATTAAAATTGGAGCAAAAATCTTGAGTATAAGTAAGTATTTTCTTTGATTTGACCTAGTGACCTAGTTTTTGATCCCAGATGACCCATATTCGAACTTGACCTAGATTTCATCAAGGCTATCATTCAGACCAAATTTCATGAAGATCAATTGAAAAATACAGCCTCTATTGCATACACAAGGTTTTTCTTTGATTTGACCTAGTGACCTACTTTTTGACCCAAGATGACCCTTTTCAAATTCGGCCTAGATTTCATCAAGGTTATCATTTTGACTTAATTTCAGGAAGATCAATTGAAAAATACAGCCTCTATCGCATATACAAGCTTTTCCTTTGATTTGACCTAGTGACCTAGTTTTTGATCCAGATGACTCATATTCGAACTTGACCTAGACTTCATCAAGGCAATCATTCTGACCAAAATTCATGAAGATTAATTGAAAAATACAGCCTCTATCGCATACACAAGGTTTTTCTTTTATTTGACCTAGTGACCTAGTTTTTGACCACAGATGACCCATATTTAAACTTGGCCTAGATTTCATCAATATAATCATTCTGACCAAAATTCATGAAGCTTAATTGAAAAATACAGCCTCTATCGCATACACAAGGTTTTTCTTTGATTTAACCTAGTGACCTAGTTTTTGAACCCAGATGACCCATTTTCAAACTTGGCCTAGATTTCATCAAGTAATCATTCTGACCAAAATTCATGAAGATTAATTGAAAAATACAGCCTCTATCGCATACACAAGGTTTTTCTTTGATTTGACCTAATGACCTAGTTTTTGACCACAGATGATCCATTTTCAAACTCGGCCTAGATTTCATCAAGGTAATCATTCTGACCAAATTTCATGAAGATCGGTCGAAAAATACAGCCTCTATCGCATACACAAGCTAAATGTTGACAGACGACAGACGCCGGACATCGAGAGATCACAAAAACTCACCTGAGCATTGCTCAGGTGAGCTAAAAATACAGCCTCTATCGCATACAGAAGGTTTTTCTTTGATTTGATCCAGTGACCTAGTTTTTGACCCCGGGTGACCCATTTTCGAACTTGGCCTAGATTTCATCAAGGTAATCACTCTGACAAAATTTCATGAAGATCAATTGAAAAATACAGCCTCTATCGCATACACAAGGTTTTTCCTTGATTTGACCTAGTGACCTAGTTTTTGACCCCGGATGACCCATTTTCAAACTTGGCCTAGATTTCATCAAGGTAATTATTCTGACCAAAATTCATGAAGATCAATTGAAAAATACAGCCTCTATCGCAAACACAAGGTTTTTCCTTGATTTGACCTAGTGACCTAGTTTTTGACCCCGGGTGACCCATTTTCAAACTCGGCCTAGATTTCATCAAGGTAATTATTCTGACCAAAATTCATGAAGATAAAATGAAAAATACAGCCTCTATTGCATACACAAGGTTTTTCTTTGATTTGACCTAGTGACCTAGTTTTTTTAACCCAGATGACCCATTTTCAAACTTGGCCTAGATTTCATCAAGGTAATCATTCTGACAAAATTTCATGAAGATCAATTGAAAAACACAGCCTCTATCGCATACACAAGGTTTTTCCTTGATTTGACCTAGTGACGTAGTTTTTGAACCGAGATGACCCATTTTCGAACTCGGCCTAGATTTCATCAAGGTAATCATTCTGACCAAAATTCATGAAGATCAGTTGAAAAATACAGCCTCTATCGCATACACAAGCTAAATGTTGACGGACGACAGACAGACGACAGACGACGGACGCTGGACATCGGCGATCAGAAAAACTCACCTGAGCATTGCTCAGGTGAGCTAAAAAGTTAGAAATTGTCAGACTGAATTCCTAGGGTAATCTTTTATAGATACTGATATATTTCCATTGTAGAACTGATCATTATGAGAGTGTAACTGCTTGTTCTGTGATGATAAATGATTGTCTTTAGTAGAAGTAGGAGAAAATCAGAGATCTTAAAGTCATTTATCACAGATGTCTTTATGTAATTCAGTTAACTGAATGGACATCAAAAGCGACACTGTACCTGGTCTTAATAATCACGTTTGCATTAATTTTAGAGACATTTGATAAATTTCAATGAAATGAATATGTTTAAAATAATTATTTTTGCAACTGAGCACAAAGGGACATTCATAATCTGGTATTTTACCGAATTGAATTAAGAGACCATCCTTTTTAGTGACCACATTTTTTGTAGCCTTTGGGTGGTTGTTTAATAAAATATCTACTACATTTGAAAATAATTTTAGTACTTCAACCTAACAAAACACAAGAATAACATTTCATGATACCTGCATCCTTCTTTCTTTAGCTGCCAGTCTTTCATATTTCCTTTGTAGTAACAAAACTTCTGTCTTCAGGTGTGACTGATCTGAGGCATGATCTAAGGCAAAATGTGTGTTACGTCGTGCCATGCCAACACTTGATGGTGCTTCTCCAAGATCCATTTGTCTTAGTTCCTGAAGATTAATTCAAATCTTTAACATCAAAATAACAAGAGGGCCATGATGGCCCTATATCACTCACCTGAGTCTAGTTGCTTGCTTAAACAGTTAAAAAGTTTCTACTGAATATATACAGGCAGGTGGTGGGTGTTGGGGAGGAGGTGGGGTAGATGTGGGATAAGACATTGGGGGAATGATATGATATGACAATCTGTCTTATGACTAGATGACTATATGACTAGATCCACTGGTTCTTTCTTTATAACAAACAAGAAACTATTTTTGAAAAAAGGTGCATGCCCCTCATACAGCTTCATCTGAATGGAAGTGTTAACTAATATGTAATATTTGGGTAAATGTTTTGTCAAAGTTTTTAAAACTGCATGTGATGGTCACCCTCTGAGTTTGTACTTAATATAATACAAGCAAAACCAACTTTCATTTCAATATCACAAACTTAAGTAACTGTGAAGACAAATGGTTATTAGATGCCATCTGTCTGTCCACCCACCCAAAAACCTGCTCAATGACATAGCAAATCTAACTAGAGCAATCACTGATGGTGATGAATACCCACTGCACGCACTGACAGAGTACATTGCAATTTGACACACACATGATTGCATAATTATGTGGACTCTATGTATATAGTATAGTAACAAAAAAACAAAGTCCCATAACTCTGCAGAATATTTTTCTGAAAAAACCTAACACGCACAAGTAAAGTTGGTACTGATCACTTGTGTGAAGTTTCATTAAATTGTATGCAATGCTTCTGGAGATTAGGTGAGCACAAGATTGCATATGCAGACCCTATGTATTTAGCATATTAACAAACAAGAGAGGTCACAAGAGACAGCGCACTCGACTATTTCGATGCTGGATAGTGAAACTGGGTACATCTGAGAAAGATGAAGCTGTCGCTGGAGAAATAAGATCATTATAACAGGAACATAATTCATGGAAAACTTCTGCAAAAGTAATGCACCATGTGTCATATTAGGTGGCAACTGATTCAGAATAACTATTTTAAGTTTTAATCAAATCTATTTAGTAATACTGGAGATAAAGCAAAAGTGCATCACAACTTGAACCGGAAATTCTATTAGTAAAAAGAGGGCATAACTCAGAACGTACTGGTGCCAGCATTATCGAACTTGTGTTGTATGATGTGAGTGATGATGTGGTACAACCACTTTAAGTTTGAATAAATCCATTTAGTAACAGCAGAGATATAAAAAGCATCAAAATTAAAATAATTCTAAGTAAAAAGGGGATGTAACTCATAAAACATTTGTGCCAGAGTGACTGACCTTGTGCCATATGATGAGGATGATGATCTGGAAAAACTAATTCAAGTTTTAATCAAATTCATTAAGTAATGACAAAGATATAGTGGAAGTGCACCACAATTAACCTGATTTATTTATTTATTTGGGTTTTACGGCGCACCAACACAGTATAGGTTATATGGCGCCAAACAGGACTGCAAATTTTGGTACCACATCTCATATACATCGAAAAAAAAAAACATGAGGTATGGAATCAAAATTTGCATACCTGCTGGAATCACAGAGTTACTGCAAAACCAAGTGTTAAGACTCTATTAGTCACCTCTTACGATCATGCAAGGGTAAGGCAGTGGTTCCAATTTTTTTCATACACAGATCGTCCCAGAACCACATGGGGCAAAATTAACCTGAAATTCTAAGTAAAATGGGGGCATAATTCATGAAATATTTTTGGAAGAGTTATGGCCCTTGTATCATATGATGTGGATGATGATGTAGTACAACTAATCTAAGTTTGAATCAAATCCACAGCGATAAAGTGAAAGTGCATCAAAATTTTAACCTGAAATTTTAAGTACAAAAGGGGATAACTCATAAAATACAGGTATCACAGTTACGACCCTTGTGTCAAATGATGTAGGTGGTGATGATGAACAATTATTTTAAGTTTGAATCAAATCCCTTGTGAAATAACAGAGATATAGTGAAAATACATCAAAATTAACACAAAATTCTAAGTAAAAAAGGGGGCATAATTCATGAAAAATTGGTGCCAGAGTTATGGACCTTGTGTCATATGATGTGGGTGATGATGTGGAACAAACAATAGTTTGAATCAAATCAATTTAGTAATAACTGAGATAAAGTGAAAGTGCACCAAAACTTTAACCTGAAATTCTAAGTAAAAAGGGGGGATAATTCATGAAATATTGGTGCCTGAGTTATGACCCCTGTGCCATATGATGTGGGTGATGATGAGGAACAACTATTTAAAGTTTGAAGCAAATCCATCTAGTAATAACAAAGATAAAGAGAAAGTGCATCAAAACTTTAACCAAAGTGTGGACGCGGAAGGACGCTTACCTGATTGAGTAGGACAAGAACGAAGTCCAATAACTCTGCAGAATATTCATCTAAAAGAACATTACATGCACCATGCACAAGTAGGGTTGGTACTGATTACTTGTGCGAGTATTTTAAGTAGGAGTCTACCCGGCTGTGAAAATTCCAAAGGTTTCCATGGAATGTCTGTGATTTTCCATGGAAGTCCGGACTCAAGAGTATTCAGACAAACTTTCCAGAGCTGGATATGGAATACTGCTGAAAACTGCGGAAAAATGTCAAGGGATTTCCAGAGTACTTTCCACAAACAATTTTCCAGAGTGATTCCACGGACGTCCGTGAACAATTTTCCAGAGTTATTCCACAGTCATCCAAGAAGTTCTGCTGACAGTATTATTCAATAGCAATAAACGTTATCTATTAGACATTTTTGCAGTACCTGTATAGTGAGCAATAACACTTCAGTACAAGCAATATGATTTTATTGCATGTGATCACTTTTGCAATTTCAAACACTATATGATATATATGAACATGGAAAATGAAAGTGACCGATTAGAATATTTTTTAAGCATACATGTGAACAAAGATTAGTTACACTTAAATAATGATGAAATCATTCAAAGAAAGTACCTAATTTAAGTCATCTGTTTTCAATATGCATGTTATTTATAAAATCTTTGTGAAACCTTTGGTTACTTTAGCATTCATTGTTTTATGCTATGTAATGACTGATAAAACAAGATACATGCATGTGTTAATTAGCATAATTACCAATGTATGTATTGTTTCATTGATCAATTATGTAAACAAACTTACTTGAACAATTTACAGAATCCTCAATATTAGCACTGAACTGAATTACCCCACATAATAAAGTTTCACTAATTTCTACACAACTTGTTAATATCAGACTTCCAGTTACACATTTTGAAAATTCCTCTGTAAGATCAGTTGATTTAATTGGCTTAACTTGATCACATGGTATTCCCAGTCTGATGCTTATTATATTTCTGATGTGTTTAAAATCCCTTAGAAAATGACAAGAGTTATTTTCCAGAGTTAAATGACCATGGCAGAATTCTTTCTAAGTGCTACATTTCCGCAGTGTCCGTGAACATTCCATGAACATTTTTAAAGATGTCCAGAGTAATTTCCAGAGATGTCCGTGAAAAATATTTGCAATCAATCCGGACATGTTATGTAACAGGTGACTTTTCCATACTATTCCATGGAAAGTACATGTAGGTAAGTTTTGTATTTGTCTGCAGTTTTTCCACAGTCACTTTGGAATATGTACAGCCGGGTAATCAAGAGATTTAGGCACATACAAGATTGCATATGCAGATTCTATGTATATAGTATAGTGACAAAAATCAAAGTCCCGTAACTCTGCAATTTTTTTTCTGAAAGAATCTAACATGCACCATGCACAACTATGTACTGTTGTTACTGATCATTTGTGTGAAGTTTCATAAAATTGTGTCAAGGGGATGAGGAGAGTTGGTGCGCACAAGATTGTGTCTACAGACAAACCAGTATACACCTCTTATAACTTTGTTGTTTGGGGGTACAATAAGCAGGTTTTCAATATTGAAAAAATATGGTAAATTCAGTACTTACTCGTGTTGAATATTTCAGCAGTTTGGGATCTGGTGTTGCATCTTCTTGAGTACCATACACTAGGAATGTTATACATCCAGATTCAAAAAACTCCAAATGTTCCTTTGTTACTTTACTGAATGTAAATACTTTTGTATGCTTTATATTTGGTTTGAGTGTATTTTTTATTAGTGTTGTCTCCGTTAATTTCTCATCCTTATATACACGATATTTCACTTGTATTCCTTTTGAAAAACGTGTCTTGTAAATTTCAGCACTCTGAACTGTCACCTAAAATGTACAAAAAACATTTATGTCACTTATCTGCTTAACTAACAATGCATCAGATACATTTTCATAGTTTTAGACAAACATTGCTGCCAACATTGAGCATTAGGTGAGCATAACTAGGTAAGTCAACAAGAGTTTTCAGGAAACAGCATGTCAGACTATTTCATTGCTAGATACTGAAATAGTGCACATCTAAGGAAACTTGAGCTATTGCTAGAGTGATTAATGTTGGCAAGTCCATTAAGTAACTTGAACTGTCACAGGAATGACTTATACCCCCACCATACGGTCTTGTCACAGAATGGCAACCATAAGAAATTTTAAAAATACTTAGACTAGTATAAAAACTTATTTAAAAAAAAAATTTACTTGTCTTTCGAGTATTTCATCTTGGGCTTCCGTGGCACATATAAGTCATACTAGTATATGTGCCCAGGATGAGGGATGTGGTAAATATAAAAATCTCTAATATTAGAGATACACTAAAAATGATTACAACAAGAGCTGTCACTAATGGTGACAAATGCCCCCGCATCGCCTTGACCTTCAAACCTGGTGGCCTTTACCTTTGACCTAGAGACCCCAAAGTCAGCAGGGGTTGTGTACTCAATAAGAACTATCATCAGTGATGTCTGAAGGTCCTAGGTGCAGTGGTTCATGAGTAAAGTGCCTTCATGCAAAAAGTTAACCTTGTTATGAATGAACGGACGTTCCTACATATGGATACTTATGTGACTACTCTTTTGTTCTCTCTATTGTTCTTTTAGCCACATAAAAGAAAAATAGCCACATAAAAGCCTTACGGAATGAATGACATCAAAGAAAAAGTAGTTACCTATTGTTCCTATAGCCACCTAAGTATGTAAATGTGAGCTCGAACAAACTAACGGATGGACAGTTCAAAAATAATATGCCTCCTTTTGGGGGCATAAAAAAGTGTCTTACTGACACAGGTTACTGCAGAAAAATGTCTTTACTTTTTACAAAGGACTAATAATAAAAAAGTTAGGAAAATACCTAAAATATTGAAAATCTAAAAATAGAATTTCTAAAAATAGACTAATTCTTGGAATTTAAAGGGAAGTAACTCAGTACAAAAGTTTCCTAAAGATCATCAAGATTAACATTCTGACCAAGTTTCATTAAGATATGGTCATAAACGTTGCCTCTAGTGTTAACAAGCTTTTCCTTTGATTTTTGACTCTGTGACCTAATTTTTGACCCGACATTATCCAGATTCGAGCTTGACCTAAAGATCATAAAGTTTAACATTCTGACTAAGTTTCATGAAGATAAAGTCATAAATATGGCCCCTAGTGTTAACAAGCTTTTCCTTTGATTTGACCTAGTGACCTAGTTTTTGACCCCACTTGACCTAGATTTGAAAATGACCTACAAATCATCAAGATAAACATTCTGACCAAGTTTCATTAAGATATGGTCATAAATGTTGCCTCAAAAGTGTTAACTAGCTTTTCCTTAGATTTGACCCCATGACCTAGTTTTTGACCTGACATGATCCAGATTCGAACTTGACCTAAAGATCATCAAGTTTAACGTTTTGACTAAGTTTCATGAAGATACAGTCATAAATGTGGCCTCTAGAGTGTTAACAAGTTTTTCCTTTGATCTCACCTAGTGACCTAGTTTTTAACTCCATCTGACCCAGATTTGAACTTGACCTATATTTCATCAAGATTAACATTTTGACCTTTATTTATTTTTTTTGTTGTGTTTAAAGTCGCACCGACACAATTTAGGTCATATGGCGACATTCCAGCTTTGATGGTGGAGGAAGACCCCAGGTGCCCCTCCATGCATTATTTCATCATGAGCGGGCACCTGGGTAGAACCACCGACCTTCCGTAAGCCAGCTGGATGGCATCCTCATAACATTTTGACCAAGTTTCATTAAGATAGTGTAAACTAGCTTTTCCTTTGATTTGACCCGGTGACCTAGTTTTTGATCCTACATGACCCAGATTCAAACTGGACCTTGAGATCATCAAGATTAACATTCTGACAAAGTTTCATGAAGATACAGTCATACATGTGGCCTCTACAGTGTTAACAAGCTTTTCATTTGATTTGACCTGGTGACCTAGTTTTTGACCACAGATGACCCAATATCAAACAGGTCCAAGATTTTATTAAGGGTAACATTCTGACCAAGTTTCATTAAGACTGGGCCAAAAATATGACCTCTATAGTGTTAACAAGCTTTTCCTTTGATTTGACCTGGTGACCTAGTTTTTGACCACAGATGACCCAATATCAAATTCATCCAAGATTTTATCGAGGGTAACATTCTGACCAAGTTTCATTAAGATTGGGCCAAAAATGTGACCTCTAGAGTGTTAACAAGCTTTTCCTTTGATTTGACCTGGTGACCTAGTTTTTGAACCCAGATAACCCAATATCAAATTCATCCAAGATTTTATTAAGGGTAACATTCTGACCAAGTTTCATTAAGATTGGGCCAAAATTGTGGCCTCTAGAGCGTTTACAGTCAAATTGTTGACGACAGACGGACGGACGACGGACACAGGGCGATCACAAAAGCTCACCTTTGAGCACTTTGTGCTCAGGTGAGCTAAAAAGGTTACTTAACTTTGGCTCTAAGCCAATCAGAATGATATATAGTGAAAATGCATCAAAATTAACTTTAAACTAGAGCTACTTTTGAGAAAAGCGCATGTCTCCCACAACTGCCTAATCATCTAAACACTAAGTCAGTGTTTTTATACTGTTTAGTCACAACAAATATACCTTTGAAGAGTAAAATGGCTGATTTTCAGTAATTCAAGGGCCATAATTCTGAAGTGCCTATGCCAATTTTGCTAGTTATTGAACCTGGGAGAGGAATTATGGTCATACACATTTTGTTTAAGTTTGGTGAAGATCGGATAAAAAATGTTTGACTTGGAGTGCGGACAAGATGAATGGTTTTTGGTGCATGTTTGAGAATGAAGACTTCAGCATTTTTATGAGTCTAGGTGACTCATTAGTTATTGTCAAGGGTCATAATTCCGAAGTGTCTTAACTGATTTGGCTAGTTATCGAACTTGGCAGAGGTCTTATTTGCAAACACATTTTGTTCGAGTTTGGTGAAGATCAGATACGAAATGTTTGACTTAGAGTGCAGACAAGATGAATGGTTTCTGGTGCATGTTTGAGAATGAAGACTTCAGCATTTTTATGCATCTAGGTGATTCATAAATTATTGTCAAGGGCCATAATTCCTAAGTGTCTTGGCCGATTTAGCTAGTTATCGAACTTGGCTGAGGTCTTATGGTCAAACACATTTTGTTCAAGTTTGGTGAAGATCGGATACGAAATGTTTGACTTAGAGTGCAGACAAGATGAATGGTTTCTGGTGTATGTTAGAGAATGAAGACCAGCATTTTTATGCATCTAGGTGATTCATAAATTATTGTCAAGGGCCATAATTCCGAAGTGTCTTGGCCGATTTAGCTAGTTATCGAACTTGGCTGACGTCTTATGGTCAAACACATTTTGTTTAAGTCTGGTGAAAATCGGATGAGAAATGTTCGACTTAAGAGTGTGGACAAGCTTTGTGACAGACACACACACAGACAGACAGACAGACCGGAGTAAATCAATATGTCTCCCACACCACTGTGTGGTGGGAGACATAATTCTAAGTAAAAGGGGGCATAATTCATGAAAAATTGGTGTAAAAGTAATGCACCTTGTGTCACATGATGTGGGTGATGTCAGGTGGAACATCTATTTTAAGTCAAAATCAATTCCATTTAGTAATAACTGAGATAGAGTGAAAATGCAACAAAATTAACCTTAAATTCTAAGTAAAAGGGGGCATAATTAATGAAAAATTGGTGTCAGAGTTATGCATCTTGTGTCAAATGATGTGGGTGATAAGGTGGAACATCTATTTTAAGTCTGAATCAAATCCATTTAGTAACAAGAGGACCATGATGGTCCTGAATTGCTCACCTGTTCCCATATGACAAGGTTTTTCTATTATTTGACCTATTGACCTAGTTTTCATAGGTAAATAACCCTGTTTTGAATTTGACCTAGATATCATCACAGTAAAAATTCTCACTAATTTTCATGAAGATCTATTGAAAAATATGGCCTCTAGAGATGTCACAAGGTTTTTCTATTTTTATACTTACTGGCCTAGTTCTTGACCGCATGTGACCCAGTTTCGAAACTGACCTAGATATCGTCAAGGTGAACATTCAGACCAATTTTCATGAAGATCCATTGAAAAATATGGCTTCTAGAGAGGTCAAAAGATTTTTCTAATTTTAGACCTACTGAGTTTTTGACCGCAGTTGACCCAATTTCAAACTTGACCTAGATATCATCAAGATGAACATTCAGAACAACTTTGATACAGATCCCGTGAAAAGTATGGCCTCTATAGAGGTCAAAAGGTTTTTTTATTATTTGACCTACTGACCTAGTTTTTGATGACACGTGGCCCAGTTTCAAACCTGACCTAGATATCATCAAGGTGAACATTCTGACCAATTTTCATGAAGATCCATTCAAGGGTATGGCCTCTAGAGAGGTCACAAGGTTTTTCTATTTTAAGATCTACTGACCTAGTTTTTGATTGCAGTTGACCCAGTTTCAAACCTGAACTATATATCAAGATAAACATTCAGACCAACTTTCATACAGATCCCATGAAAAATATGGCCTCTAGAGAGGTCACAAGGTTTTTCTATTATTTGACCTAATGACCTATTTTTGGACCGCACGTGACCCAGTTTCAAGCTTGACTTAGATATCATCAAGGTGAACATTCTGACCAATTTTCATGAAGATCTATTGAAAAATATGGCCTCTAGGGAGGTCACAAGGATTTTCTATTTTTAGACCTACTGACCTAGTTTTGGACCCAGTTGACCCAGTTTCAACTGTATTAGTATCAATTAATTCTTGTAAGCAGTATTGATGCTAGACGAAACGGTCCCATTTGGTTAACCAAGAGATGGCCCATATAGAGCAACTAAAGTCCAAAATGAGGTCAAGGTCAAGGTCAAACTGAGGTCAGGTGATGTCTGAAGATGAGGAATGGTCACAGGTTGCATCTGCATTAGTATCAAGTAATTCTAGTAAGAGGTATTGATGCTAGACAAAATGGTCCTATTTGGTTAACCTCGTACAGACGGACAAATGAACGGATGGACAGACAAGACAATCACTATATGCCTCCCGCATCAGTAGATGCCGGGGGTATAAAAATCTATACAATATAAGTCCACATAAAACTCTTTACCAGATACAGATAGGTCAAAATACACCTAAACATTGGATGTAACATGCATGTGGTACCACAGAAAAGTGGTCTCGATTTTTCTCTACAGCCAGTAATAAAGAAGTTACAATATAAGTTATTTATAGTAAAAATAACAGGAAATAATTCTAAAAACAAGGGTGCCTCATGGTGGTGAACATTTGTGCCAAGTTACATCAAAATCCCTCCATGCATGAAGAAGAAATGCTCCGGACAAGGTAAAGTCTTGAATTTGACCTCTAAGTGTGACCTTGACATTAGAACTAGGAACCTGGTTCTTGTGCATTACAATCCGTCTCATAGTGGTTAACATGTGTGCAAAGTCACATCAAAATCCCTCCATGCATTAAAAGAAATGCTCCAGACAAAGTCATTCTTGTATCTGACCTTTGGCCTCCAAGTGTGACCTTGACCTTATACCTAGGGACCTGGTTCTTGTGCATGACACTCAAGTGCCCAGTAATATTAAAAACCCTTTAAGGATTGTTGAGTTGCAGACTGGACAGGAAAAAAACCCTTTTGGCCTTTGACTTTCAAGTGCGACCTTGACATTTCAGCTATAGGCCCGTGTTTTGCAAAAGACACGTTGTCTCATCCAGGGGACTATTTTTGCCAACTGACATTTATATCATGGTTTGCATGACAAAGTCCGGACAGGAAAAAATCCTATTTCTGGATGTTGTCCATGACACATCGTCTCCTCATGGGGAACATTTGTGTCAAGTAATATTGTAATCTCTTGATGGATAACAGAGTTCTGGACCAGACAGGAAAAAACCCTGTTGACCTTTGACTCCCAATTGTGACCATGACTTTTAAGCTAGGGGTGCGGGTTTTGCGCATGACACATTGTCTCATCATGGGGAACATTTGTATCAAGTAACACTGTAATCCCTTGATGGACAACAGAGTTCTGGACGGGACAGGAAAAAAAAAACCTGTTGACCTTTGACCTCCAATTATGACCTTGACCTTTGAGCTAGGGGTCCAGGTTTTGTGCATGACACATTGCCTCATCATGGGGAACATTTGTGCCAAGTAAAATTAAAATCCCTTCATGAATGACAGAGTTATGGACCGGACACGAAACAGACCCTGTTCATGCCATGTTAACATTTGACTGCCAAGTGTGACCTTAACCTTTGAGCGAGGGGTCTGAAAATTTTACATGACACATTGTCTTATTATGAAGTACATTTGTGCAAAGTAATATTAAAATCCCTTCATGGAGGGCAGTTATGGACCAGACAGGGAAAAAGCCCTGTTGACCTTTGATCTCCAACTGTGACCTTGACTTTTAACCCAGGGGTCTGGGTTTTGCGCATGACACGTCGTCTCATCATGGGGGACATTTGTGCCAAGTAATATTAAAATCCCTTAATGAATGACAGAGTTATGGACCAGACACGAAATTGCTGACGGACGGAAAAGCGCATTCCTATAGTCCCCGAAACTGGTTTTCAACCAGTAAAGGACTAATAAAACTAGTTATTACATGATAACAATAAATATGCCAGTCAGAATCATTTCTGCCTGTACATGGTTATAACAGCATGCACATTATTTGACTTGTTTGGAATCATTGGGTAATACAGCTTATCTTCTAATTCTTGGTCAAATACTTAACAGGTTATTATACAGGGCTGACCTTGACTATTGGCAAATGAAGCGAGGTATTGACCTGACAGTTTCAGCCCAAAGGCCAGTACCAGTCTATGCAAATATTGCCTTAAGGCAACCCAGCCCTTTTTTATAACCTTTTAATTGCGTATGTTCCACTATACTGAATTAATTGAAAACAAAACTGAAATATTTTTATGCTGTTCAGCATTACCAGATGTTCCTGTAGTGCTTGAGAAAGTCAATGTTGTCTGATGATGCTAACATTTATTATAAATTCATGCATTCTAGGGCAGTAGTTTCTTATGGCAGCCTCATCTAACTATGCTAGAATAGGAAGCTAGCAGAATTATGTTAACTGACCTTATTTTCTTTTGTAAAATAACAGTTTGTAGATACCTTTCAGCCTGTAAATGTGAAATATTGACAATTGACACACCATGGCAGCTAACATGGAAAATAATACAATTAAGCCCCATGCTGCTCACAGTGAACCTTTGTTACTATATTTAGTAACACAAGAGTAACATAATTATGCAATAAGGTATCTTATTTCCCAAGAAGTGCAAATTTATGCTACCATATTTTTCTGGCAAGAGAGATTATATCTCAAACTATTATATCTCAAACTATCATATCAATAAACATGACTTCATTTTGTGTTATCATGTCCAATAATATAACATGTATGTCATCAGTTTGGACCTAATAAAGGTCCATTATGAAATCAGACTGATGTTTATTAACATTTAATTACTGTATATGTACACATTTTAATCAAGCTGGAAACTACCTTAAAGTGATATGGTTTATCCAACAGTTCATGTGGATCATCAACAAATGCATCTTCCTCCAACTGTTTGCCATCTTTTTGGCACGGGGTCACATGCACCTTAATAAATCCCTCCTCCTGGCCTTTGTAATCTGTGATTGTTATTTTGTCATCAAAGTCGAGTGCGTAAGAGAGTGATTGCAAGAAAACATTGGCTGAACCAATCAAAACATCTTCTGTCGGCTCCCAAAATGGATCCTCTTCTTTTGGTATTTTTGAAATGTCTTCACCATCCAAAAACTTTTGGTATAAGTCCTTAATAGCAAAAGAATATTTTCATATTAATCAAGGAAAGTTACTCTACTGTAATTAACTGTACTGTTTTACCTTTTTTGATTTATTTAAAGTATTTTACACAATGAGAAAGTGATATAATATAAGAAGCAAATAAAACAGATGTTTTTTGCCATGTACAGTACTTTAACTACATGCAAGTGTAAGACGCTTTCTGTGAGACTGAAATTAGAAAATGGCATCCAAATTATAGATATAATAGTATCAATCTTACTTCTTATTCTTTAAAACAAATTTAATGTCTGTTTTGAAGCTGTATATTCCATATCTCTACAATGTAAAGGAATGTTTTGAAGAGTTTTTAAATGAAAACAGAAATTTAGAAAGAACTTTTTTTACAGGTGCAAAAACTGAAGACAAAATAAACTGGACCTAATTTATCAATGTAAGCATACAAACTAGTAAAAAATAATCAGACAATTTAGGAAATAACACTGCAACAAATGCAAATGTTTAGCACAGCTTACTTCTGGTATCTATATGGATTCATAAGGAATGGAGAAACATTCCCTGGCATTGTAGAGATAAAAATATCAAGTAAATTTTATAAATATTTAAAATTGTTTAGAATGTTTTATTTCTTAGTTTTGCTGCATTCCCACTGTTTCAGCTTATGACAGCTAATAGAGTCAACCTTAATTATTTGTCTAACAGAAATGGATCCAGTGTATGTCATAACCCAATATGTACGATATGTCTTAACAACTACTTAAAGCATAAACTAGTAAGAATTGTCTGTGTGTGCAGACAAGCCATCTATGAATAGTTTATGTGTTATATGTCCTTAATTTACAACTTCTTGGCAGCTCAGAAATAATCGCAATTTTACAAACTCTGTACATATCTACTAAAGCTGGTTTAGATATTTAGCCTCACTGATGAAATCAAAGCCTTGAAATGTCTGATGATTGCAGGTTTTTGGTAGATTTATTTTCTGTTTAAATGCCAGTCTATAAATATACATGAATGAGAAACAAATACAAATTTAATGTGCCTCATATCTAAGATGAACTCTGCCTGACCTAGCTTGTGAGGTAACCATGGGCCGGAATACCTTATCATTGAGAGAACTTATATAATCTAAATGGTCAGTGTGAGTGGATACAGATTGAATAAGAACTGCTTGTTCATTAATAATTCATCCGCATTGTTCATGGATGGGACTATTTTGTGTAGCACATGAACATCCTTTGGATGTGATTCCGAATAAAAATAAAGATGCTATATGATTGTCAGAAATACACTTGTAACTTTGGTAGCGGGATAAACCTGCAACCAAAAAACTGAAATGACTGAGTGCCAAGCAAAGGACCTTTAGCCCTGTTCAATAAAGGTTGTTATCTCCCCTGATTTATTACTCCCCTTGTGAACTCTTCAGTGCCAAAAGATAAGATCAGCATACATCCAAAATATTGGGAAGCGAGCATGATTTAGGCCTAACTAAACTAAAGGAACCAGCGTGGGATCCATCTGGTCTAGTTGCGTAATGGCTGCCAGGTATCTGAACACTAATTTTTCACTTGGCATGGCAACAGAGGTCTAAACTGAGGCTAGTTTTTGTTTAAATTTGATTGTGGATGTATTGTTGACATTTTGGTAGGAAAAATGGGAGAGCAGGTTGTATTTGGTGAAGTCAAGCTCAATTTTAGTATGAGTAGTACTTCCAGGTCACAGCAGTGTGATTTTGATGTCAGTTTACAGTAAGTAAATGTGACCAGAGAAATCTCTCTTAGAAGATACATGACCCCTACTTTTCTCTTCATTTTATATCAGTTTTATCATAACTCTTTAAAATGAGGTAAGGATTTGTTCTCTGAAATGGGTCTAGCTATGTTTGGTAGCTCTTTGAAAAAGGTCAGTTTTATATAGAATATATAGGGAAAACTATTTAGGCTATTGTGACCTATAAGAAAATGTGGGCAAAAAATTGAGATTTGTCCAGATACTGATATAAATGAACTAGTTTGGTCAGATTTTGGTAAAAAATGAGCATTTTATTGAAATTTTGCTGCAAAAATTGATAAAAACCCAAAAAATCACATTTTCACTGTTTTGGGGGTATTTTTTCTAAAAAATGCAAATTTGCGCTCTAAATTATGCCCATCTATACATTTCAGTGGGGACATTTGGTATATTTCAAAGTGTTAATGTGTAATTTGCTTGCAAATTATGGTGAAAATTTATGAAATAGGGCAAAAACCAGCTCTGGCTAGAAGAACTGGTTAAAAATTATGTTGCGACATCAGTTTTGAAGGAAAACTGGCGTAGGGACCCGCGTTACTGAAAATGCCATAAAACCTGGAAAACTGATTTAATCAAGCTGAAACTTGGTATTTTTCATGCAGATGTGTTACTGGTACTATACAAATGAAATTGAGACTATTACAGAAAAACAGTTTTTCTTATAGGCCTAACTAAACTAAAGGAACCAGCGTGGGATCCATCTGGTCTAGTTGCGTAATGGCTGCCAGGTATTTGAACACTAATTTTTCACTTGGCATGGCAACAGAGGTCTAAACTGAGGCTAGTTTTTGTTTAAATTTCATTGTGGATGTATTGTTGACATTTTGGTAGGAAAAATGGGAGAGTAGGTTGTATTTGGTGAAGTCAAGCTCAATTTTAGTATGAGTAGTACTTCCAGGTCACAGCAGTGTGATTTTGATGTCAGTTTACAGTAAGTAAATGTGACCAGAGAAATCTCTCTTAGAAGATACATGACCCCTACTTTTCTCTTCATTTTATATCAGTTTTATCATAACTCTTTAAAATGAGGTAAGGATTTGTTCTCTGAAATGGGTCTAGCTATGTTTGGTAGCTCTTTGAAAAAGGTCAGTTTTATATAGAATATATAGGGAAAACTATTTAGGCTATTGTGACCTTAACTGAATTTGCATATGTTACAAATTGCTGATTACAATCTGTTGATAGAAATTGAATATTTATCATGTTTATATAATAACTGATAAAAATGTAAACAGCATGTCATATGGTCTGATCTTGCATTATCAATTAATTGAGAAATTCTGTTACTTTGATTAAATTATTAAATAACTGAAATCATGAGTGTCCTGATATCCTAGTTTATGCAGGATCTGAAAGGAAATTCTAATCCTTATTGATTTTAGTCTTTTTGAACTTTTTTTAAAAAATATACAGACACTGCTGCTTGATCTAAAAGAATAATTTAATACAAATAGTAAAGTTACAGGTCACAGAATGACAACAAAATTTCATTAAATACATGTATAGCTGATCAGGGTTTCCACTGGCCCTAATTTTTTTTTGCCACAAAATATCGATGTCAGCGACACATTTAAGGGGGAGGGGAGGGATGTGTATTCTCCAACGTACTGCGCATGATGCAACAATTTGTCACTTCTATAGTGTTTTTCATTAATTAATTGTTAAAACTTTTATTGGGAGTGGGGGGTCAGGGGGCTCTCCCCGTGGAAATGTTTGAAATATAGGCATGAAATCATGACCTCTGGTGCATTTTTAGGTCCAAAATTTTAGTACCCTCTTGATGAGAGGGAGAGGGGGTCAGGGAGAAAATCATGAAATATAGGTATGGAATGGTGACCTCTGGTGCATTTCTGGCTCTAAATTTTGGGGAAAAAAAACATCAAAAATTTATTATTATTATTCCTTTGCCAAAACAGTATGGTGCATCCTAACTAGGGGGGAGTGGGGGATTGGGGTTGGTTGGTTGGTTGTGGGGGGTGAGACCCTGAAGCTGGACCTTGAATTATATTTCCATAAAAGGACTTTATAAATCAAACAAGATACACATATAATTGTATTTTGCATCTGGCAATTTGGTTTAAAATCAACAATAACCCATTTGCATTAATCGGAAATTGTGGCCTCGAAAATGTGTGACAAACGAAAAATAAGGCAATCAAGACTAGCATTACTTATAAAATAAAAAAATGTAACTTATTTTCTATGACCAGAGTTAATTTTCACTATTGATTTCTGCTTGTTTATCACAGTTTTTCATTGGAATTTGCCAAAATCAATCCACGATCATGATTTAAAAATTATTGGAATTTATCGCGGATGTCCCGTCAGTCGTTCATTCCAAAGTTTTGCTACAAAATATGACTTAGAAATGGCTACTTTGACACTACTTACGTGATTCCACTTGTTAAAACTTGTATAAATCAGCTGTCAGAGCTTTTAATTCAGTCCGCGAAACATGATTTTCATTTGTTTTGCTATAACAGTAAACTACCTCGCCAAATTACTTCAATCAACAACGACGTATGTAAAGGCGGAGCTTAATGATTTTGCCGATAAAATACCTCACGCGTTCTACATCCAAAACTGTCACTGGTTTATCTCATGTTTAAACTGAGGTCAAAGATCGAGTGGCACGTGGCAGCATTGTGTAATTGATGCCGAATCGCTAATCCATCGGTTTGTGATACGCTGTGTATTGTGTATCATGAATGGAAACGCCCGTGGGTAATATTGATTTTTTAAGCAAGACAGAGAGTACTTAAGACAGAGAAATACACATTATAGAAAATACATTTACGGCAAAAACTTTTTTCGCCAATTTTTTATTTTATTCGCCATTGGCCACTTTGGTGAATTGCAGCGGAAACCCTGCTGATATTGAGAAAGACCATTTTTAAAGAAGTTGAAACAAATGCCAAACATTGTTAAAAAGTGAAGCGAGTGTTGATTCCTCTTAAATATTTTAAAACTACTGCAGACTTACAGAGAGGATACTTGACTGTTTTAGTTTAAGATTGAAATATATTTCACATATTGGAACACCATATGTAATATTTCTACGAGTGGGCAGCCACAAGAGAGCATGTAAATTATGGTGTCCACAAGTGAAATATTTTCACATCTTCTACTGAAACAAACAAGTTTTCTTTTTATTGTATATAATGTCAGTGGTCTTAATTAAATTATATATCTGTTTACCCGTGCAATGTTATGTGCATTGTGTCAGGACATCACAATGTTGTGACATCGCGATTACTTTGTCAAACGATGTTATAAAGTTTCCATGTTTCTGTTACATTTGATTATGAGGGTGTGTATATATCTTTATGTTCATGTTTGTATTTGTATATTGAAGTATTTTTACATAGAATTTCCTATCGCTTATAATTCGTATTCTCTGGAACAACTGATATGTGTATTTAGACTTTCCTGGTATTCTTTAGTGTACCATTGAAAAATTAAAACATTTTCAGTACTTTGTAACAGTGAAAATATTGATTTTATTTCATTGATGTACTTCATTGAAAAGCATTAAATAACAACTGTTTACTCCCTTCAGCAAAGAAATTGTCGAAAATGATTAAAGAATTATTAATATGCAGAAAGACTTTTGTTCCCGAACTTGAGTGAACCTGGTTAAAGCAGTCATTTACCAGTGTTCAATTCATGATAGTTTGAACCTCATTTAAACAGCCAAATTTATCACTTTGACCTAAAGACGTACTGTCCTTAAGTTACTTATACACAGTTTTATTTCATAGTGAAATGTTAATTTCTGCGATTTTTTTTCTTTCTTTATATGCCGCGATTAGTTTCAGTCGGTACCGGACCTTTTCCCAAAGTGACAAAAAAATCACTGATTATACTCCTTTTCATGCCATTATTTGACATCGGAGCGGGAAAGCTTATATACTGATCATGAGCTAATTCCCTTCAGTCATTATGCTATCTCAATGATATTGAAATTACTCCCATCTGACAGTTGTTGGGTTTTGTTTTTAAAAAGTTAAACATTATTTCAAGAATTCCCTCAAATTCAGGACAAAATTCAGCTAGATGTAAAAAATATATGGAAAATAATGTCATATTTTGTTCAGCGAAATATTTCAACTATTTAAGAGGCGGAATAGCTCTTCTTGATCAGTATTTAGGAAAGTTCCATTTTAGGATGAGGAAGCTGCTAAAATACGTTTTCTTCTTTGAATCATTTGGCAGCGATGGCATAACATTTGCTTTGACATAGTAGTGGAAAGAATTATTTGTGATTTTGTGATATCTGACTGTGTGTAGATGATCATCTTCGTAGAATACTTTCGCTTTCAACTGCCTTTTAGCATTCATGTTTTCAGAGTCAACATTTTCAGATAATTATACAAATCGTGCGTTCTGAAAAATGGTAAACGAGACAAATTGTTGCCACACACACCTTTTAAAGTCTTGGGCTTCAGTATTTTCTCACTAAGAGGAGTACAAAAATTTTTTGATTGTCGTTGATTGTAGCGCTGAATGTCCTCGGTTTGCATTTCACGAAGTGGCCTCGAGCCTAATTTAACAAGTCCTTTAGCACGTTTTATTAATTCCGGCCTATTTCCTGACACGTGCACCTCTTTCTCTTAAATAAACCCTCAATTCACACACTGATTGTTTGTCAAAGTCACACGGTTCATCAATTCCATTGATCGTCGCCATTTTCTGATTTTTTTTTTGCTCACCGTAAGTAGTTTTTATCAGTAACGACAACTACTCACGCAAGGGAAGTAACAACCTTATTGAACAGGACTATTGATACTATCATGTAAAGTCTTTGGTATGACGTTGCCAGTAAGAGAACCCAATACTTCTGGCATAAAAACATGATGCTCTACCATTAATGTTTCAAAGCGTTACATAATGTCACATCACATTCGAACTTGTGAATCTCATAATTCATTGTACAAAAGTTTAGTTGTTTAATGAAACGATTTTGTTGTTCCTGTGTCGGGTGAATAGCTGTAGCACCTATAAATAGCTGACCCCATGTGCTTTCTTTCAAGGGCACTTTAACACTTCAATATAAAATATTGTTGCAAGAGTTAAGGTCTTTGTGCTTCAAAACTTAACATGAAATTTTAGTTAAAAAGGGAATTAACTCATAACCTAAGGAGTCAGAGACGTCTTGTGTCAAATGATGTAAGTCATGATGCTGAACAATTATTTTAAGTCTGAATCAAATCCCTTTTGTCATAAAAGAGATACAGTGAAAATGCATCAAAATAAACATAAAATTCTAAGTAAAAAGGGGGCATTATTCATGAAAAATTGGTGCCAGAGTTATGGACCTTGTGTCATATGATGTGGGTAATGATGTCAAACAACTACTGAGATAGAGTGAAAGTGCACCAAAACTTTAACCTGAAATGTAAGTAAAAAGGGGGGATAATTCATGAAATATTGGTGTGAGAGTTAGGGCTTTGTGACATATGATGTGGGTGATGATGAGGAATAACAATTTAAAGCTTAAAGCAAATGCATCATGTCATAACAGAGATAAACAGAAAGTGCACGAAAACTTCAACCAAGGTGTGGAAGCGGAAGTAAGCTGACACTAGGGCGAGTAGGATAGCTACTTCGTATAGGCGAGCTAAAAATGTAAAGAGATCTGAGTGAACTCGATGGTTAAGCAGTTGCTGTTCACAAGCTTTTCTACTTTGGGTCCCAACCTTAATCCACTCATTTTATTAACAAGTAAAAATGATGCTACCTTACAGTGCTAACAATACAGTGAGAAAATTTCTTTTACACCAAAACTGTTATATAGATCTACATAAATATATATTATTAGTTATAAAGGTTTTTGATGGGATATACGGTGGGCATATAGCCTGACTGTGATTCATATAACCCGAGGCGATAGCCGAGGGTTATATGAATCTCAGCAGGCTATATGCCCACCGTATATCCCGTCAGAAACCTTTGTAACGAATTTATAATACTGCAAATTTGCGTATTTGGTCTCAATAGTAATGATTTTCCTTAGTTTGACAAATATTACTATTTTTTTCAATTCCCCATTTGGTGCCTCAATCCGCACCTTGTTTTTCGTGCGTTTCTGTAAAAGACGCGGAAACATACGAAGATAACGGTAGGTTTGCGTCTTTTTGGTTGCGGAAGAAATTGGATTTACAAATGGAATTATAAATGTTTTAAAGGTGGTCAATCACATTTAAACAACATTTAATGACATTTTTTACTTTTTGCATATTCTGATAGAGGATTATTTAAGGAACAAAAAGACCGATTACATAGAGTTAGATTCCTATTTAAAATGTATATTTTATTATTTTTATAAAATTTTGTAATTACTCCCCTTTAATATGAAAGTATATAAAAAGCTGGGTATTTCTTTTTATTTCGATACAATGTCTAGTTTTACATTTTGCATTTGATAGACATATCAACTATTGAACAATCTGAACCAAAATGCAAGTTTAAAAGCTGTGTGTAGCTTCTGAATTCATTTATTTCCAATCCATCTTGGTTGCGCAACCAAGATAGGCAAAGGGAGGTAATAATAATTTTTCAAACTTGCGTTTCTAATGAATTCTATCTAAATACGTAATTTTTAATGCAAATATTTTACAAATATATTACAATATGTCTAATATTTATACATTTCCTTAGGCAAAGTATGTTTATCAAATTTATACTTATGATAAAATAACTCTATCTTGGTTGGGCAACCAGGATAGGAAAATGAAATTTTAAAAATACCTCCAGTGAAAATCTAATTTGTATTAAGTGTTAAGTGAACATAAATGAGTGTAAATGATCAGATGCTCAAGCTTCGAACAAATCCGTTACATGGCCAAAATCTGATTATCCACCTTTAAGGAAATTTACAGCTAGTTTCGAGTTTCTCGAGTAAGAACTTGGATTGTAGTAAAGGAGAACTGAAGTAAAACTTGCTTATCAGTTTAATCTTCTATCTAAGCTGTTCAGTCTCGGGTCGCGTGTACTTTTAGCCTGAACACGGAAGTAGAGTGAATATGTCATGATGTGCCAAAGAAGTACCAGTACTCACAGTAGCTCTTTGGATGTTCATATAACGTGGAAATCTAGGAAAAATCAAATGTTAGATGTCAGGTCATCTAAGTGCAATCAGATGATGTTATTCAACATGCTGTGGCTGCATTGAACTAGAAGTCATTTCAGGAAAAGAATCCAGGGATCATAAGAGAAATGTAGGTATTTCAGAATATGGCAGATGCTTTAAAATATTCCTTTTCAAAGAGTGGTTCAACTGCTATTCACAGCTAATATTTAAATGATTACACCCGAATATAAACTTAGCTATTCATAGCTAACACCCAAATATAAACTTAGCTATTCATAGCTAATATTTAAATGAGAACACCCAACTATAAATAATGAGCAGTGTCAGTGTCCAGCCATCCGTTAACTGGAAGTTTAACCTGTGTCTTAGATGTCCAGTAACCGGACACATAGCCTGACCTATAGGGTTTTTTTAACCGACTGATAACAAATTTATTGATGACTTGTATTGTTCTGTTAAGATATTTTACTATAATTAAAATTAATTTAGATAATAATGTGATACGTTCATCTAACCAATATTTGTGTAAAAATGGTGCTGCTCATAAATTTCTGTCATTGATTAAAAGCGTTCCATTTGTGCTGTTGTTGTTTTAATGTTATGTCGAGAAAATTTGACAAATACACGGTTCAGAATAATGTAAAGTTTCATGCCAATCCCTCTGAAATTTGATTAATTTTATAGAATATCTACGCACTTCAGTTGCATTTAAAAGTAATTTTGGAAAAATATACTTTGTGTGGTCTTTGGAATAAAAAATTCTTTTTATATTTAATTGCAGGTATGAACAGAACAGAACAGAAGTTTATTTTTGCTCTAAGGCCACCGGCCCATGCAAACATATTTACAAAACAACAAAATACAAGGCATATGCACATTCATGTACAAGGTAAAAGAAAATGACATATACAAAGTAACGGAAACTGACAAATATCATACACAAAGTAACAGAAACTGACATATATCATGTATAAATAATATATTAAAGTTTTAGTAACTAAACATTAGACTTCCGTTTCTCAAAAGCATGATATAAGAAAGTAGCAATGGACCTTATCAAAGTTTCATTTTTTGTTGACATCAGAATATTAAATTTGTTATGCGTTGGACTACAGTAGTATTTTTTAGGTAAATACATCATTCTTAATTCCGAGTAAAATTCACAACAAAGTAAAAAATGGAACTCATCTTCTATAATATTCTTATAACATTTTCTACACAATCTATTTTCTATTTCTATTTTTCTATGTCGACCAGTTTCAATCTCAAGATCGTGAGAACCTATTCTAAAATTTGTGTACATAAACCTAAATTTTTTTATGTCTAATATATCTAAATACTTTTCATATGAGAAATCTTCTTTGAACATCATATAAAACGACAATTTTTTATTTGAACTAACTGATACATGCCATTCTTGTAGGTAAATATCTTTTAATCTATTTATAAATGTTAATAAAAAGTGTTTTTCTGAATCAAATAATTGGTTTTCCCAAACATATCCAAAACCATGTTTTTGCAGATCATCTCTTACGGCAGATACCCAGTTTCTGTGGCCACTTATATCATCATTATACATCATTAGATAACACATCTTAACTAATCTACTGTTTGGCATTTTTTAAATTTTTAACCAATATTTTATACATCGTTTACATGATTCTATATACAAAGGATATCTGCCACAATCACCAAGTACCGCAGCATTAGATGAATTTTGCCTAGAACACATAAAACGTTTGCAGGCATAATACTGGACACGCTCAAGTTCTTCAATTTTATTTATACCCCAAATTTCGGCTCCATAAAGTAACTGAGGGCATATTTTAGTGTCAAACAGTTTAAAAAATACTGTTTTCTTTAACTGGCCGCAATCATATAAAGACTTTAAAATTGATACAAGAACTCTCTTTCCTTTAATACATAAGTCATGCACCATACTGCTCATAGAAAGTTGTCTTGTAAAAGTTAAGCCAACATAACTAAAAGCATTTACAACCTCAAGAACTTTGTTTTTATACATCCATTTTTCATTTTTAGCAAGTGCACCACCATTTTTAAAAACAACAATTTTTGTTTTATTTTCATTCACTTTAAGTTTGTATGTGTCACAGAAATTAGATAAAATATTTAATTGCTTTTGCAAACCAGTAACAGTATCAGATAATAGGGCAATATCATCCGGTATGTGTAGCCAATGATGATGATACCTGCTGGCCAATCACTACCAAAGAATAACCTATTCACAGAAATATGGCATCTTTCACACATATGGAATGGAACATTTTTGCCAAGATGCTACATAAACTCTGACACCGAGAATATGACACCTTTCATACAGTCATATGGAATGGAACATTTTTGCAAAGACGCAACATAAACTCTGACACCGAACGTACATTACGACTAGTAGGACAATAATGGTAACATAAATTACACCATGTTAAAAACTCTTGTCTTCGGTATTGCTGCAGCCGGTCAGATTTTGGATTTAATAAATGTATTTCATGAAGTCACTTACAGGACAGTACCTACTGTCAAATTAACTGTGTCATATGACATAAGCCCTGCTAAGTCATTACTAACACTAAGTCTTGTCAACAAATATATTTATTGCTTAGACGTTATGATTTGATTTTTGTCGAAAAATATGCATAATTTCTGCAGCAGATCCTAGACTAGCGCAATATTATTCTGAGAAAGAACAAATTCATATTTCTGGATGCAAAGCTAATTTTCATTATATACACAGAGTTAGATCTAATCTTAGAATTATTCTGGTAGATGAAATAATAAGTTCTTTAACCAAAGTAAAATTGAAAATTCTGATATTAAAAGATCGAAACAGTGATGTTACAAATGACGTCACGTACCCGATAAGAAAACTGCATGCCAGTACTGTAAAACCTGCTTAAGTGGTCACCTCTATTTAGCAGCCAACCTGTCTTAAGCAGCCTGTGTCCCGATCATTTCCCAAAATGGTCATTTATTCTATAAATTCCCTGCATTAAGCAGCCACCTGCTGTAAACAGCCACTTTTCCCAACACCCTTGGCTGGCTGTTTAAGACAGGTTTTACTGTATGGAAAAATGTTGATGTATGTAATTCGCATTCACTGTGCCACTTGGAAGAGTATAAATATGAGTATGTAATTCAGGTATTGATGTTTTCAAGCTTCTGTTTGATTTGTTGGTTTGTAATTTCTTTACTTTTCAAATATTACACATCATTCTAAAATTCTTGAGTTGAGGTAGTAGGAACTTTTATTCTGGAATTCACTTTTAGACTGGTGTATCCAGTGCCTGGCTTATTTTCATGTTGAATGATTCTATACAGATATTTATGTCGGAACAATGCTGAATTACCCGACGATATTAGTCGACAAGCATCGACAGCGATGAAAATTTCATCGGAAATTGCTTCAACTATTTTGGTCCTTCGAGTGTTTGACGCGAGTGGGGATATTGCCCATATGAAAAAATTATCTCAATATTTCCTAGGATGGCGTCAAATCAGTTGGACTACTGACTATATATATATAATCACATGGAAATGGCAGTCATTCCGTGTGTACTACATTATGACACAGTTGTAAATGATGATGATTATTGTTGTTTGAACTTGCTGTAAAATTGGAGCACTTGCACTTTAGCGGTCCCTATAATAATAGTAGTTTAATAATGTCTTAAATATTAAAAGTTAAAAGAGGTAACTTTATTTTGAGATGAATATGTTTGGGGGCTGCCGCCCCCACATCCCTGCTTTGCCCCACATCCCCAACTTGCTGCGCATGCACATTGTAAACTTCCAGGGACCACTAAAGTGCATTCTACCCGTAAAATTAATTAATCTAACAC
>NW_026463094.1:0-62245 GCF_021730395.1 Mercenaria mercenaria | reverse complement strand
AATCATCAAGATTAACATTCTTACTAAGTTTCATGAAGATAGGGTCATAAATATGGCCTCTAGAGTGATATCAAGCTTTTCCTTTGATTTTAGCCAGTGACCTAGTTTTTGACCCCACATGACCCAGTTTCAAGCTTGGGAGAGGAATCATCAAGACAAACATTCCGACCAAGTTTCATAAATACAGGGTCATTAATGTGGCTTCTAGGATATTAACAAGCTTTTCCTTTGATTTGACCTGGTGACCTAATTTTTGACCTGACATGACCCAGTTTCGAAACTGGCCTAGAGTTTATCAAGGTAAACATTCTGTGCAAGTCTGTATCATATCAAAGCATAAATGAAACTTCTATATGGCTGAAAGGGCCAAAATGGGAAAATATTGCCCTGAACCGAGATCTTATTGTGACTCATGTTGCGTGTAAGTACGATTAAAATCGAATGTAAAATGTCACTTCTCTCATGTTCAAAAGGTAAAAATCAACAAATTTTGGCTCTTTCAGGGGTCAACCAGGGGCTGTAACTCTGCAACTCATGACTAGATCTGACAGATTCATCATGGAATCCAAGATCTAGGGTTGTTAAAGATATTTTGCAAGTCTGTATCAAATCAAACCATAAATGAAGTCTCCATATGGCTGCAAAAGGCAAAATAGCAAATTTTGGCCCTTTGAGGGGCCATAACTCTGGAACCAATGATGGAATCTGGCTAGTTTTCAAAAGGAACCGAGATGTTATGCCAATCCAAGTTGTGTACAAGTTTGATCAAAATCACATGCAAAATGTGGTCTCTTTCGTGTTCGCAAGAAATTGTGGATGGACAACGGGCGATCACAAAAGCTCACCTTGTCACTAAGTGATAGGTGAGCTAAGAAATAATAAATAGAAAAGAAGCTTTTTATTCCAGTGTATTATAATTCAACTTTACAATATTACACACTGTATTAGATCAACTGTGCACATCATATGACACAAGTAGAGCTAATACAAAGCATAACTGAGCGAATATGAAAAAAGCAGGGCCAATATGAGAAAACAGGGCCAATACAAAATTCAAGCATTCCGATTGGTTCAAAAGAGAAAGCCAATATGGAGAAGTCACTTCCGTTAGATTTTTGAATGATGCCATTTTGTTTTAAATCAAAATTATACATTCCATTAGTTTTCACATTTTTGATAAAAATATTATCTAACATGTTCATGTAATAAACAAGTAAGACTGAGTGAACATATGATGTCAAAGTCATTTTTTGTATATTATAACGATACTTCTGTCTTATTTGTTATTGTGTAGAAACAAGTTCCTGTCCGAAGTTCTGACAGTTTTCAAGGAAATATATATTGAGAAAATATGAGAAACTCGGATTAATTGGAAGGATGAGACATATCTTAAACAGACATTTAGATAGCGTGGATTATTTGTGCAACAGTAATAGTGATTCACATGCTGGGAAGTGGATGAATAATATTGGTTGCGAACTCAACTGTCAGTTATAAACTGATAACAATTTCGGATAAGAACTAGAGGATACTTTTGTAGAAAAGCGCATGTCTCCGTCAATGCATAGTCATATAGGCAAGAAGTCAATAGGGGACAGCAGTGAAAGTAAAAGAGATATTCTGATGGTTGGTTGCAATCGTGATCATCTACTTGGCATGTCCAATCATCTCTCTAACATTCTGGGCCCAGTGGTTCTCAAGTTATGAACTGGAAGTGGTTTTCCATGTTCAGGTCCCTTGACTTTGACCTTTGATCGAGTGACCCAAAAATCAATAGGGGTCATCTACTCTGTATGTCCAATAATCCTATTAAGTTTCAACATTCTGGGTCAAGTGGTTCTCAAGTTACTGATTGGAAATGGTTTTCTATGTTTCAGGCCCCTGTGACCTTGAGCTTTGCTCAAGCAATCCCAAAAACAATAAGGGTCATTTACTCTTGAAGTCCTATCATCCTATGAAGTTTTAAGGTTCTGGGTCAAATGGTTCTCAAGTTATTGATCAGAAACTGTTTTCCATGTTCTGGTCCCTGAGACCTTGACCTTTGCTCAAGTAACCCCAAAAACAATAAGGGTCATCTACTCTTGAAGTCCTATCATCCGATGAAGTTTTAAGGTTCTGGGTCAAATGGTTCTCAGGTTATTGATCAGAAACCGTTTTAATGTTCTGGTCCCTGTGACCTTAACTTTTGATCAAGTGACCCAAAATGCAATAGGGGTCATCTAATCTACTTGTTTAATCATCCTATAAAGTTTCAACATTCTGGGTCATGTGGTTCTGAAGATATTGATCAGAAACGGTTTTCCATGTTCAGACCCCTGTGACCTTCACCTTTAATTTAGTAACCAAAAAAGTAATAGGGGTCATCTTCTCTATAAGCCCTATCACCCTATGAAGTTTGAAGTCTGTATGTCAAATGGTTCTCCAGTTACTGATTGAAAATGAAGTGTGACAGATGGCCCCTGTGACCTTGGTCTTTGATGGGGTCACCCCAAAAACAACAGAGGTCATCTTCTCTGAAAGTCCTATCACCCTATGAAGTTTGATGGTTCTAGGTCAAAATGGTTCTCAAGTTACTGACTGGAAATGGATTTCCATGTTCTGTCTGCTGTGACCTTGATATAGTGACCCCAAAATCAATAGGGGTCATCTACTCTGCATGTCCAATCATCCTATGAAGTTTCAACATTCTGGGTCAAGTGGTTCTCAAGTTATTGATCGGAAAACGTTTTCCATGTTCAGGCCCCTGTGACCTTGACCTTGAACAGAATGACCCCAAAATCAATAGGGGTCATCTACTCAATAAGCTCTGCCATCCTATGAAGTTTAAAGGTTGTAGGTCAAATGGTTCTCAAGTTACGGACCAGAAATGGATTTCCATGGTCTGTCTGCTGTGACCTTGACCTTTAACAGAGTGACCCCAAAAACAATAGGAGTCGTCTACTCCACAAGCCCTGCCATCCTATGAAGTTTGATGGTTCTAGGTCTAACGGTTCTCCAGTTATTGATCGGAAATGAAGTGTGACGGACGGACAGACAGGGCAAAAACAGTATGTATTCCCCAAGAGGGGGTGGGGAGACATAATAAAACGAGGCACTGGGTGTATAATATGTGATTGGTTGGTTGTTTTATCTTGATCAACACATGTGTACAATTTTGTGTCTTGTTGCCTGCAGCCTACAAGGAAATGACATTTAAAGCAGTTTCTATCACCGTAAGATGATCAAGTTGATCTGATCTACAGTGAGAACCTAGCTTTATCTACTTACCAGATTTTCACATGTTACTTAAAGGACTTCCCCTATGTTCTGCACTATGATCAGTTATCAACATTTAACCCCAGCATTACAGTGTGACTGTTTTAGTATAATGCACATAATACACTATGTGAATTACAATGGTTTGGCGAAGCAATACTGTTAAAGCAAATTGTAGGAATTGAGTAAACAAGTCATGGCAACACATCAACACATTAGCACAATATACCAACCTTTTGATAATCCTAATTAAAGAGGTAAATTATATATATATATATATATATATATATATATTGTAGCAAAAACATCTATCATAACTATTTCAATTAAATCTTTAATCATCCTACCACTAGGAAGAAACAAATAAAGAGGTATACATATAACTATACAGTATAATGACTCTCATTCCTCAAGGCTTAACAACTTAGATCTTTTCAAACAGCTCCAGGGGCAGGACTTAAATATTGCTCCAAATGTGACCATTAGAGCAAGCCGTAAGAATTGAACATGAAAACAACTAGGGTTACTTCTTCAAACCTCGCCAACATATAATCTTACTCCTTTAATAAATATCACATTTGATAAGTATGTTACCTTTGGACAAGCCAGCCCCTGTGGCTGTAGCAAATCCTTTAACTTGTGCTATCTCTTTCTGGGCAAACTCCCAAGTTATTTCTGCAGGTAACTCTTCTGTTGTCTCAGTGTTCTTTGGGTTCATAAAAACATAAAGATGGTTTGAACCTGTAAAACAGACGATCAGTTTGTAATGGTTTTCACTTCTTTATTAATGGAAACGGCTTGGGGTCAGGAAACTGGACCTCTAGACCCAGAATCTAGAGGTCAGGTTACCAGTGTATGGGGTGGTCTAGACTTCTGGTTGTTAATATACTATTACTGAATTACTGATGTGTATGGTAACTGCAGAGGAAGAGCTATACTATAACAAGCTGTCATAAAATTAAGTTTGTAAACACTTTTATAAATAGCTCTGATCTTGGTTGGAGCCATACTGAATATGAAATTATAATGACAATTTTTGTTAGTCACCACTGTTTACCCAAACAAGAGGACCATGATGGTCCTGAATCGCTCACCTCTTCCCACATGACCCAGTTTTGAGTATGACGTCGTTTTTTTCTATTATTTGACATAGTGACCTAGTTTTTGAGCTCATGTGACCCAGTTTTGAACTTGACCTAGATATTATCAAGATAAAAATTCTGACCAATTTTCATGAAGATCCATTGAAAAATATGGTCTCTAGAGAGGTCACAAAGTTTTTCTATTATTTGACCTATTGACCTAGTTTTCGAAGGTACGTGACCCTGTTTTGAACTTTACCTAGATATCATCAAGGTGAACATTCTCACTAATTTTCATAGAGATCTCATGAAAAATATGGCCTCTAGAGAGGTCACAAGGTTTTTCTATTTTTATACCTACTGGCCTATTTTTGACCGCACGTGACCCAGTTTCGAAACTGACCTAGATATCATTAAGGTGAACATTCAGATCAATTTTCATGAAGATCCATTGAAAAATATGGCCTCTAGAGAAGTCAAAAGATTTTAATAATTTTAGACCTACTGACCTAGTTTTTGACCGCAGTTGACCCAGTTTCAAACTTGACCTAGATATCATCAAGATGAACATTCAGACCAACTTTCATACAGATCCCATGAAAAGTATGGCCTCTAGAGAGGTCACAAGGTTTTTTTATTATTTGACCTACTGACCTAGTTTTTTAAGGCACGTGACCCAGTTTCAAACTTGACCTAGATTTCATCAAGGTGAACATTCTGACCAATTTTATTGGAGATCCATTCACGAGTATGGCCTCTAGAGAGGTCACAAGGTTTTTCTATTTTTAGACCTACTGACCTAGTTTTAGACCGCACATGACCCTGTTTCGAACTTGACCTAGATATCATCAAGATGAACATTCAGACCAATTTTCATACAGATCCCATGAAAAATATGGCCTTTAGAGAGGTCACAAGGTTTTTCTATTATTTGACCTACTGACCTAGTTTTTGAAGGCACGTCTCCCACTTTCGAACTTGACCTAGATATCATCAAGATGAACATTCAGACCAACTTTCATACAGATCCCATAAAAAATATAGCCTCTAGAGAGGTCACAAGGTTTTTCTATTATTTGACCTACTGACCTAGTTTTTGATGGCACGTGACCCACTTTCAAACTTGACTAGATATCATCAAGGTGAACATTCTGACCAATTTTCATGAAGATCTCATGAAATATATGGCCTCTAGAGAGGTAACAAAGTTTTTCTATTTTTAGACCTACTGACCTAGTTTTTGACCGCACGTGACTCAGTTTCGAACTTGACCTAGATATCACCAAGACGAACATTCAGACCAATTTTCATACAGATCCCATGAAAAATATGGCCTTTAGAGAGGTCACAAGGTTTTTCTATTATTTGACCTACTGACCTAGTTTTTGATGGCACGTGACCCAGTTTCGAACTTGACCTAGATATCATCAAGGTGAACGTTCTGACCAATTTTCATGAAGATCTTGTGAAATATATGGCCTCTAGAGAGGTCACAAGGTTTTTCTATTTTTAGACCTACTGACCTAGTTTTTGAAGGCACGTGACCCAGTTTCGAACTTGACCTAGATATCATCAAGGTAAACATTCTGACCAATTTTCATGAAGATCTTATGAAATATATGGCCTCTAGAGAGGTCACAAGGTTTTTCTATTTTTAGACCTACTGACCTAGTTTTTGACGGCACGTGACCCAGTTTCAAACTTGACCTAGATATCATCAAGATGAACATTCTGACCAACTTTCATAAAGATCCCATGAAAAATGTGACCTCTAGAGTGGTCACAAGCAAAAGTTTACGGACGCACGCACGCACGGACGCACTGACGCACGGACGGACGACGGACACCGCGCAATCACAAAAGCTCACCTTGTCACTTTGTGACAGGTGAGCTAAAAAATAACAAGAGCTGTCCTAAGACAGCGCGCTCCACTATTCGGCGATTTGACAGTAATATGAATTTAGGTCTGAATAACAGACCTCTACTTTAAAAGGAAGACACACCAAGTTATAAAAAGACCCTACTACCCAGAGGGGTTAAAGGTCAAGTATGGAATGGGTACTGACATTCTTTATTTTGATGGAATTAAATTATATCAGAAAAAACAGTCCAAGAAACTACATGAACATAAAGTATACTTTGCTAAACTTAAATTATATTTCTATTTATTTTTGTTTTATTTTGTTTATTTTATTTATTTTTATAGCAGATGATGATGATAAAGATACATTTTAAGTTTCAAGTCATTATCTTATATTGTACTAAAGTTATATCCAGAAAGGGAAGATTGTCAAAAAAATTAAAGTATAATTCTGTCAAAAATACAATGACCAACTGTCATATTTGGCTAAATATCCAGTTCGACTAAATATCGTATTCGGCAAATTGTCGTATTAGACGGTGTCTTTCGACGAATTGTCGTGGAAGCACTCTAAAAATAGGGGGCAGACCCAAATGAAAAATAGGAGGTGCGCAAGTTCATATCATGATTAAGACTCATGCAAGGTTTCATGAATCTATATCAAATACTTTTTTAGCTAGGCATGTCACAAGGTGAAAATGTGCATTTTTGACTATTTCAGGGGCCATAACTCTGAAAATAGAGGGTGGAGCCAGATGAAAAATAGAAGGTGCGCAAGTCCATATCCTGATTAAGACCCATGCAAGGTTTCATGAATCTACAGTACAATCGCGATCCTACGAAAAGCCAAGGGATCGGCCGTTTTCTTCGTAATATCGCATTTTCGTTCGAGCGTAGCATAGGAAATTTCACTATACAGCACCTCAATATCTACAGGTCGTAACCCGTGATATTTAAACATGTGATTTTCGTATCGGAGTACATGTGTACCATCTTATTTGAATCTGAACTCAGATGGTATGTAGAATGTAGAACAGGATGTTTTTTTTCTTCACTTTTTATTCACTGTACATAAAACATATACAGGGTACATTGTTGCACTAGAAAAAAAATCGCAATTGCATATTCCGATAAGCTCATCTACCCTTGACTGAATTGTTTGGTATAATAAAACGACAGTATACAGACGATCAGGACTTAAATATTGTTTTATTTTCTTTATGCAGTGATTGAGACGTATAGATATCGAAGCAAGTGTGACTTGTATGCCATCCGATCGGATAGTTATAGGAGAAAAAAATAACCACTAACTTGTGTCATAGTGTACAGCGTATGCGTTTCAGATTTAATTACTAAGTTTCCACACTTTAATCACTATTTACGCCCAGCTAAATGATAGTGACACTTTCCACTCTAAAGCATTTTCACGCCGTTATGGTAGGTGTGAAAACTTAGACGATACATTCGTATAATCGCAACTAAAACTAGTTGAAAACAGGCTTTAAGGGCATAACAATACATTAGTAGGGGCGCATTTTTCGTAAAATTGCATTTTCGTAAAACCGCGACTTTGTTACACAGAAGTAAGGAGGAAAGCAGTGGGGACCACAACACCTTTTCATAGTATACCGGTATTTCGTTAAATTGCGATTTGTAGCATCGCGAATGCACTGTATATCAAATACTTTTGGAGCTAGGCATGTCACAAGGTGAAAATGTGCATTTTTGACTATTTCAGGGGCCTAACTCTGAAAATAGGGGGTGGAGCCAGATGAAAAATAGGAGGTGCTCAAGTTCATATCATGATTAAGACTCATGCAAGGTTTCATGAATCTATATCAAATACTTTTTGCGCTAGGCTAGTCACAAAGTAAAAATGTGCATTTTTGACTATTTCAGGGGCCATAACTCTGAAAATAGGGGGCGGAGCCAGACGAAAAATAGGAGGTGCGCAAGTTCATATCAGTTTTTACGTAAACAGCTTACACTCTCCTGACCTCCTGATAACCAAGGCTACATTACACATACCCAGATTTTGCACTCAACCTGTTTTTTTCAGAAATTCTCAAGGCACTGACACATTCTTAGGCTTTACCTAAAAGACCCAAATACATACCAAAGAGAAGCCTGTCTTTATGTGTGAGCTTTGTCATTCCAGTTACCACTACACCATTGACTTTTGTTTTTGTGCCGGACCCAGCCACTGGTTCCAGCTGCACCATTCCATTGTTACATGTTAAAACAGCATGCTGCTTTAGTATACTGAAATATACAAACTTTACATTTTACACACTTGCAAAAGTGTTTCACCACACTGGTATAAGGAAAGCCATAGTTGTCTTCTGAAGTTAGGGGCAATTCTGTCAGTAGAAGGAAAACAAACTGGTTGTGAACATGTTTTAGTTGGTAAAAAAGGAAACGGTCAGTTTCTATGTAGCAGAAAGACAAACAGATACTGTTACAACTAGAACTGTCACAGGAGTGACTCATACCCCCACCATACGGTCTTGTCACAGAAGAATGGCAACCATAAGTAATCTTAACAAGAGGACCATGATGGTCCTGAATCGCTCACCTCTTCCCACATGACCCAGTTTTGAGTATGACGTCGTTTTTTCTATTATTTGACATAGTGACCTAGTTTCTGAGCTCATGTGACCCAGTTTTGAACTTGACCTAGATATTATCAACAGAGCTCCAGATAAGCTGCGTATTTGCGTATTTACGCAATTAAAATTGCAGAAAACCCAATTGAATTCATACAGTGTGCGTACTGAAATGCAATTAAAATTCCTAATACCCAATTCGTAAAAAATAGCTTGCGTATCGCATTTTCCTTATAACTAGAACGGGTACGAGACTTTAACGCTAGATTTGACTGACTGGTTATACGTTACTGCAGAACAGGTTGCAATTTATCGGAAAAATAACAGGACCATTCAGTCGGCTGATCAGTGTTATTTGGACGCTTTGTAAACAATTTTACGCCGATAAAATGTAAAGAGGTTGCAGAAAAAAACATTGTTGCAGCACAAACAAACAAATTAGTAGGATATTTTGCTGTTCAACAATGACAGTTATCTGTTTGTGACGATGTAGTGTCACCAATACTGGATGACATCTTTTGGGAGAATGCATATTGCGGTGACCACATCGTTCGGGATATTGTGGATGAACTGATCTCAGACTGCATTAAAAGTGAAAAAGAAAACAACAGTATGAAACATTCATTACAATTTTAAATACATTTTTGTATTAAACATTGAAGGGCGCCATTAAAATACTTAGTCAGTCCTGTTTAATGATATATACCATGTATACTGTAAGCAAAAAAAAAACTCAATTGTTAGTGCGAGATTGGTAAAATACCCAATTGGTTTTAGCAAATACCCAATTACTTCTGAAAAGGCTGGGTAATGATATTATTTTTACCCAATTCAAATTTCCAATACCCAATTCAGACAAAAAGTGATGGGTAAATACCCAGTTGCACCAAAAGCTTATCTGGAGCTCTGTATCAAGATAAAAATTCTGACCAATTTTCATGAAGATCCACTGAAAAATATGGTCTCTAGAGAGGTCACAAGGTTTTTCTATTATTTGACCTATTGACCTAGTTTTCGAAGGTACGTGACCCTGTTTTGAACTTTACCTAGATATCATCAAGGTGAACATTCTCACTAATTTTCATGAAGATCTCATGAAAAATATGGCCTCTAGAGAGGTTACAAGGTTTTTCTATTTTTATACCTACTGACCTAATTTTTGACCGCATGTGACCCAGTTTCGAATCTGACCTAGATATAATCAAGGTGAACATTCAGATCAATTTTCATGAAGATCCATTGAAAAATATGGCCTCTAGAGGTCAAAAGATTTTAATAATTTTAGACCTACTGACCTAGTTTTTTATCGCACATGACCAAGTTTCAAACTTGATCTAGATATCATCAAGATGAACATTCAGACCAACTTTCATACAGATCCCATGAAAAGTATGGCCTCTAGAGAGGTCACAAGGTTTTTTTATTATTTGACCTACTGACCTAGTTTTTTAAGGCACGTGACCCAGTTTCAAACTTGACCTAGATATCATCAAGGTGAACATTCTGACCAATTTTCATGAAGATCCATTTAAGGGTATGGCCTCTAGAGAGGTCACAAGGTTTTTCTATTTTTAGACCTACTGACCTAGTTTTTGATCGCAGACGACCCAGTTTCAAACTTGGCCTATATATCATCAAGATAAACATTCAGACCAACTTTCATACAGATCCCATGAAAAATATGGCCTCTAGAGAGGTCACAACTTTTTTTCATTATTTGACCTACTGACCTACTTTTTGACGGCACGTGACCCACTTTCAAACTTGACCTAGATATCATCAAGATGAACATTCTGACCAATTTTTATGGAGATCCATTCAAAAGTATGGCCTCTAGAGAGGTCACAAGGTTTTTCCATTTTTAGACCTACTGACCTAGTTTTTGACCGCACATGACCCTGTTTCGAACTTGACCTAAATATCATCAAGATGAACATTCAGACCAACTTTCATACAGATCCCATGAAAAATATGGCCTTTAGAGAGGTCACAAGGTTTTTCTATTATTTGACCTACTGACCTAGTTTTTGAAGGCACGTGACCCACTTTCAAACTTGACCTAGATATCATCAAGATGAACATTCAGACCAACTTTCATACAGATCCCATGAAAAATATGGCCTCTAGAGAGGTCACAAGGTTTTTCTATTATTTGACCTACTGACCTAGTTTTTGACGGCACATGACCCACTTTCGAACTTGACCTAGATATCATCAAGGTGAAAATTCTGACCAATTTTCATGAAGATCCCATGAAATATATGGCCTCTAGAGAGGTCACAAGGTTTTTCTATTTTTAGACCTACTGACCTAGTTTTTGACTGCACGTGACCCAGTTTCGAACTTGACCTAGATATCATCAAGATACACATTCAGACCAATTTTCATACAGTTTCCATGAAAAATATGGCCTTTAGAGAGGTCACAAGGTGTTTCTATTATTTGACCTACTGACCTAGTTTTTGACGGCACGTTACCCAGTTTCGAACTTGACCTAGATATCATGAAGGTGAACGTTCTGACTAATTTTCATGAAGATCTTATGAAATATATGGCCTCTAGAGAGGTCACAAGGTTTTTCTATTTTTAGACCTACTGACCTAGTTTTTGACGGCACGTGACCCAGTTTCGAACTTGACCTAGATATCATCAAGATGAACATTCTGACCAATTTTCATAAAGATCCCACAAAAAATGTGACCTCTAGAGTGGTCACAAGCAACAGTTTACGCACGGACGCACGCACGGACTGACGGACGGACGACGGACGCTGCGTGATCACAAAAGCTCACCTTGTCACTATGTGACAGGTGAGCTAAAAATACTATAAAAATGTCAAAAAAAATTAATATTTATAAAGAAGTTTACTCGTCTTTGGAGTACTTCATCCTGGGCTTCCACATATAAGTAATACTAGTATAACTATGTGCCCTGGATGAGAGATGAGGTAAATATGAAAAATTTCTAATATTAGAGATACAAAAAAAGTGTCTTACCGACCCATGTTACCACAGAAAAATGTATTTACTTTTTACCTAGGACTGATAATAAAAAAAGTTAGAAAAATACCAAAAATATTGAAAATCTAAAAATAGGATTTCTAAAAATAGACTAATTCCTGGAATTTAAGGGGAAGAAACTCAGTACAAAAGTTGAAAAAAAGGTTTCTTTCCTTTGGCTCTAAGCCAATCAGAATGAGATATAGTGAAAATACATCAAAATTAACCTTAAATTCTAAGTAAAAGAGGACATAATTCAAGAAAAATTGGTGTCAGAGTTATGCACCTTGTGTTTCATGATGTGGGTGATAAGGTGGAACATCTATTTTAAGTTTAAATCAAATCCATTTAGTAGTAACAGAGATACAGTAAATATACATCAAAATTAACCTTAAATTCTAAGTAAAAAGGGGCATAATTCATGAAAAATTGGTGTCAGAGTTATGCACCTTGTGTCACATGATGTGGGTGATGAGGTGGAACATCTATTTTAAGTTTGAATCAAATCCATTTTGTAATAACTGAGATATAGTGAAAATACATCAAAATCAACCTTAAATTTAAAGAAAAAAGGGGGCATAATTCATAAAAAATTGATGTCAGAGTTAAGCACCTTATGTCACATGATGTGGGTGATGAGGTGGAAGAACTATTTTAAGTTTGAATCAAATCCATTTAGTAATAACTGAGATATAGTGAAAATACAACAAAATTAACCTTAAATTCTAAGTAAAAGGGGACATAATTCATGAAAACTTGGTGTCAGAGTTATGCACCTTGTGTCACATGATGTGGGTGATGAGGTGGAACCTCTATTTTAAGTTTGAATCAAATCCATTTAGTAATAACTGAGATAATAAATTTCGGGACGGGATGGGACGCGACGCGACAAAACTGACTCCTATATACCCCCCTCCAAACATATTTGGTGGGGGTACAATTAAAGTTAAATTCTTATTCATGTTTAAGTATGTTTAAGTGTTCCATAAGAAATGTGTGTAAAGAACAATTTTTGTGAATCAAACACCCAAGGAATGAAACAAAGCAGGTGGATAGTTGACTTAAATGAACCTAAATTTGAGCAAAATCTAAATATCACAGAAAATAGTACAGACACCCATGATTTTTATGGTTTCTTTCTTATGAATCTGACATTAAGCTACTTATACAGTAAAAAGGAAAAAAGTTGTCCACTGAAAACAAAAATATGATAAACAAGAAGTGACCCTAAGTAGCTCAAGGGACCTTGACTATTTGACCTTGAATATACGTATGACATGGTAACCTGTGTTTAGCACATAACAAGAGGGTCATGATGACCCTATATCGCTCACCTGTTAAATTTGGCCTTGGAATCATCAAGATAAACATTCTTACTAAGTTTCATGAAGATAGGGTCATAAATGTGGCTTCTACAGTGTAAACAAGCTTTTCCTTTGATCTGAGTGGGTGACCTAGTTTTTGACCCAATATGACACAGTTTTGAACTTTGCACAGGAATCATCAAAATAAACATTCTGACCAAGTTTCATGAAGATAGGGTCATAAAATGTGGCCTGTAGAGTGTTAACAAGCTTTTCCTTTGATTTGACCTGATGACCTAGTTTTTGACCCAAAATGACCCAGTTTCGAACTTGGCCTAGAGATCATCAAGACAAATATCCTGTGGAAGTTTGTATCAAATTAAAGCATAAACTAGAGCTATCACTAAAGGTGATGAATGTACCCCCCGCATGCACTGACACAGTACATTGCAATTTGACACCCACAAGATTGCATAATTATGTGGACTGTATGTATACAGTATAGTAACAAAAAACAAAGTCCCATAACTATGCAGAATATTTATCTAAAAGAATGTAACATGCACCATGCACAACTAGGGTTGGTACTGATCACTTGTGTGAAGTTTCATTAAATTGTGTGCAAGGGTTTGGTAGATTAGGCGCGCACAAGGTTGCATATGCAGACTGTATGTACATAGTATGTTAACAAGAAACAAAGTCCCATAACTCTGCAATTTTTGTCGCTAAAAGAACCTAACATGCCCCATGCACAACTACTGTTGTTACTGATCACTTGTGTGAAGTTTCATTAAACTGTGTCAAGAGGATGAGGAGAGATGGTGCGCACAAGATTGTGTCTATGTATATAGTATAGTAAGAAAAAAACAAAGTCCCATAACTCTGCAAATTTTTTTTCTGAAAGAACCTAACATGCCCCATGCACAACCACTGTTGTTACTGATCACTTGTGTGAAGTTTCATTAAATTGTGTCAAGGGGATGAGGAGAGATGGTGCGCAAAAGATTGTGTCTATGTATATAGTATAGTAACAAAAAAACAAAGTCCCATAACTCTGCAATTATTTTTTCTAAAAGAACCTAACATGCCCCATGCACAACTACTGTTGGTACTGATCACTTGTGTGAAGTTTCATTAAACTGTGTCAAGGGGATGAGGAGAGATGGTGCGCACAAGATTGTGTCTATGTATATAGTATAGTAACAAAAAAACAAAGTCCCATAACTCTGCAAATTTTTTTTCTAAAAGAACCTAACATGCCCCATGCACAACTACTGTTGGTACTGATCACTTGTGTGAAGTTTCATTAAATTCTGTCAAGGGGATAAGGAGAGATGGTGCGCACAAGATTGCGTCTACGGACAGACGGCCAGACAGACAGACAGACAGACAACCTGAAACCAGTATACCCCCCCTTACAACTTTGTTGTCGGAGGGTACAATAAAACCTCTATATGGCTGAAAGGACAAAAATAGAAAATTTCCAAGTTAAACAAGAGCTGTCTCCATAGGATGACACATGCCCCCGATGGCACTTTGAATGAATAGTTATGGCCGATGTTAGAGTTCAGGACCTTTGACCTACGAACCTGGGTCTTGCGTGCGACACGTCGTCTTACTCTGGTACACATTCATGCCAAGTTATTTGAAAATCCATCCATGGATGACAAAGATATGGACCGGACATGAATGCACTATCATAAAAAATTACCTTTAATGTCTAAGTGTGACCTTGACCTTTGAGCTACGGACCTGGGTCTTGCGTGCGACATGTCGTCTTACTGTGGTACACATTCATGCCAAGTTATTTGAAAATCCATCCATGGATGACAAAGATATGGACCAGACACGAATGCACTATCATGAAAAATGACCTTTAACGTCTAAGTGTGACCTTGACCTTTGAGCTACGGACCTGGGTCTTGCGCGCGACATGTCATCTCACTGTGGTACACATTCATGCCAAGTTATTTGAAAATCCATCCATCGATGACAAAGATATGGACCGGACAAGAAAATTGCGGACAGACCGACAGATGGACAGATGGTTCAAGAACTATATGCCTCCCTTCGGGGGCATAAAAAGGGATACAAATCTGTCAAAAACTAGAGCTATCACTAAAGGTGATGAATGTACCCCCCTCATGCACTGACACAGTACATTGCAATTTGACACACACAAGATTGCATAATTATGGGGACTGTATGTATACAGACTGTATGTATACAGTATAGTAACAAAAAACCGAAGTCCCATAACTATGCAGAATATTTATCAAAAAGAACGTAACATTCACCATGCACAACTAGGGATGGTACTGATCACTTGTGTGAAGTTTCATTAAATTATGTGCAAGGGTTCGGAAGATTAGGCGCGCACAAGATTGCATATGCAGACTGTATGTACATAGTATGTTAACAAGAAACAAAGTCCCATAACTCCGCAAATTTTGTTGTTGAAAGAACCTAACATGACCCATGCACAACTACTGTTGTTACTGATCACTTGTGTGAAGTTTCATTAAATTGTGTCAAGGGGATAAGAAGAGATGGTGCGCACAAGATTGTGTCTATGTATATAGTATAGTAACAAAAAACAAAGTCCCGTAACTCTGCAAAATTTTTTTTCTGAAAGAACCTAACATGCCCCATGCACAACTACTGTTGTTACTGATCACTTGTGTGAAGTTTCATTAAATTGTGTCAAGGGGATGAGGAGAGATGGAGCGCACAAGATTGTGTCTATGTATATAGTATAGTAACAAAAAACAAAGTCCCGTAACTCTGCAATTTTTTTTTCTGAAAGAACCTAACATGCCCCATGCAAAACTACTGTCGTTACTGATCACTTGTGTGAAGTTTCATTAAACTGTGTCAAGGGGATGAGGAGAGATGGAGCGCACAAGATTGTGTCTATGTATATAGTATAGTAACAAAAAACAAAGTCCCGTAACTCTGCAATTTTTTTTTCTGAAAGAACCTAACATGCCCCATGCACAACTACTGTTGTTACTGATCACTTGTGTGAAGTTTCATTAAATTGTGTCAAGGGGATGAGGAGAGATGGAGCGCACAAGATTGTGTCTACGGACAGACAGACAGACAGACAACCTGAAACCAGTATACCCCCCCGCTTACCACTTTGTTGTCAGGGGGTACAATGAAAAAATAGTTATGAGGATTGACGTCCTTGGTGTAGGTGTTGACAGTAATGAAGTATTCCAAGTTTCAAATCAATACCTTTGATAGTACCTGAAACAATGGACTTCAAACAAAATGTTTAAGTTAAAACAAGAAACTGCGTTCAATAAACGCTTGATTCCCCCAGGTGGCATCCTTGTCGATACAAAGCAACCTAAGTCCAAAACGAGGTCAAGGTCAAGGTCAAACTGAGGTCTGGTGATGTCTGAAGATGAGGAATGGTCACAGGTTACATCTGCATTAGTATCAAGTGATTCTAGTAAGGGGTATTGATGCTAGACGAAACGGTCCCATTTGGTTAACCAAGAGATGGCCCTTACAAAGCAATCTAAGTCCAAAACAAGGTCAAGGTCAAGGTCAAACTGAGGTCAGGTGTTGTCTGAAGATGAGGAATGGTCACAGGTTTCATCTGCATTAGTATCAAGTCATTCTAGTAAGGGATATTGATGCTAGACGAAATGGTCCTATTTGGTTAACCTCGTACGGACAGATAGGACAATCACTATATGCCTCCTGCATCAGTAGATGCTGGGGGCATAAAAATGTGACCCATGTATCAAGGTTTTACAATAATCATTGTGAGCTAAAAACAAAGGGAGGTAATCTGACACAAATCAGTCCAGAGGTTTCTAACTTGATCACCTGAGTACCCTGATGACACTGATGAAATTTCAAATCAGTCTTGTCAGAAGGTACTGAGAATGATCCATTCAAATTAAAATAAAGGGAGATTATTTGTCAAAAATTCACCCCAGAGTTATCTACCCTCATTGTCTGGGTCCACTTGATCATATAAATGAAATTTGGAACTAATCATGCAAGTAGTTACCAAAATATGTTCATTTTAATTAAAGACAAGAGCTGTCAGAGGACAGCAATGCTCGACTATTCAACAGCCTTGTCAAATGAATTAATATGAAAGTCGAAAAAGGGGCATAATTTTGTAAATATGGGAAAAAGGGTTAGGAACCTTCACAGTGCTTATCAGCTCATAAAGTGAACAAGTGCGTGAAGTTTCAATCCTTTCCCATAGGTGGATACTGAAATACCAGCTTACATACAAAAACTTAACCCAAAAACTGCTAAGTCGAAAAAGGGGCATAATTTTGAAAAAATGCAAAGTAGAGTTATGGTACCTACATAGTGCATGTCAGATCATGACAGTGATCAAGTGTGTGAAGTTTCAATCCATTCCCATTAGTGGGTACTGAGATACCAGCTTACATACAAAACCTTAACCAAGAATTTCTAAGTCGAAAAAGGGGCATAATTTTGTAAAAAAGCAAAATAGAGTTATGGAGCCTGTGCAATGTAGGTCAGTTTATCACAGTGAATAAGTGTGTGAAGTTTCAATCCATTCCCACAAGTGATTACTGAGATACTAGCTTACATACAAAACCTTAACCAACAATTTCCAAGTCGAAAAGGGGCATAATTTTGTAAAAAAAGCAAAATAGAGTTATGGAACCTGTGCAATGTAGGTCAGTTTATCACAGTGAATAAGTGTGTTAAGTTTCAATCCAATCCCATAAGTGGTTACTGAGATACCAGCTTACATACAAAACCTTAACCAAGAATTTCTAAGTCGAAAAATGGGCATAATTTTGTAAAAAAGCAAAATAGAGTTATGGAACCTTTGCAATGTAGGTCAGTTTATCACAGTGAATAAGTGTGTGAAGTTTCAATCCATTCCCACAAGTGGTTACTGAGATATCGGCTTACATACAAAACCTTAACCAAAACGGGACGCCGACGCATGGGTGAGTCCAATAGCTCTACTATTCTTTGAATAGTCGAGCTAACAAAGGGAGGTAATTTGAAATAAAATCAGTCCAGAGTTTATCTAACCTGATAATCTAAGACCACCTGAAGACATATACTTGAACTTTCAAATCAATCACATACACATGATTAGGACTGGTGAAGAAAGAAAAATGCAAAACAATGTGAAATATACAATTTTTGTAAATCAAGGCACATAACTCTGGTCCTAGCAAACTGATTTAGCTCTTAGAACTCATCCAAGATCTTTTAATCATACACATTCTGTGTAAATATTATTTGGATTGGTGAAGAAACGAAGTTGCTTGAGTGTAAACAAGGGAAAATATAGCAATTTCTGTAAAATCAAGCGCAAGTAACTCTAGTCGTAATGGTCAGATTACACAGATAATCAGATTCATCTGAGATCTTATGCTCATACACATTCTGCATAAATATGGTTTTGATTGCTGAAGGAATAAAGATGTTACAGTGTAAACAAGGTAAAATATACTCTTGTCCTATTTGTCTGATTTTGTTCAAAACTGAACTCATTTAAAAGATTTTACGACAATAAATAAACAATGTAAATACATTTTGGATTGGTGAAGAAATGAAGGTGTTATAGTGTAAACAACGTAAAATATAGTAATTTTTGTAAATCAAGGGCATATAACTCTGGTCCTACCAGCCCAAGATGTTGAGGTCATACACATTCTATGTAAATACAATTAGGATTGGTGAAGAAATGAAGATGTTAGAGTGTAAACAAGGTGAAATATAGCAAATTTTGTCAATCAAGGGCATGTAACTCTTGTCCACCTTGCTAGCCTAGTAGTAGAGCATCTGCTTTGAGTGCGGGAGGTCATGGGTTCGATCCCCGGCCGCGTCATACCAAAGACGTGAAAAATGGTACCAGTAGCTCCCTTGCCTGGTGCTCAGCATTAAAAGGGAAACTGGCCTCTTCTCTCATACCCTCGTGGCAATGGATTCCATTAGGAATGAGGTGTCGATTAATATAAGTTGTAGAACTTCCTTCACAATCGACCTAAAATAAATTATGTAAAAACTAACTCTTGTCCTAGCATCCTGATTGCGCTAATAATCTAACTCATCCAAGATCTTGAAGTCATACACATCCTAAATAAATATGATTAGGATTGGTGAAGAAAAGAAGATGCTAGTGTGTAAACAAAGTGAAATACAGCAAATTTTGTCAATAAAGGGCACATAACTCTGGACATACTGATATGATCTAGTTCATAATCTAACTCATCCAAGGTCTTGTGACCAAAAACGTTGTTATCAAGTTTGATTAAGATTACTTCAAAATTGTGGATGCTAGAGTGTAAACAAACTAAATGTGAACAGACGGACGGATGGACAACAGACATTCATCGATCCTAATAGCTCACCAGGTGAGCTAAAAATTCTTTTATGAATGACAAAATTATAGACTGGACATGCAACTGTGGACTTACGGACTGAAGGTCGGACGGTTCCAAGCACAATCCTATAGTCCCTGAAACTGGTTTTCAACCAGCTGGAGGCTAATAAAAAGATATTGAAACATTTTATCATATTAAAGGGAGACAACTGATAAACAAATCAAATGCATGACATTTTTAAGGTACTAATAAACTTTGATAATGTGGCAGTCAAGTCAAGTAAGTCCAGTGGTGTTCAAAGATAATTATCTTGGGGCTATATTGCAAAGTAATAAATAGTTTCCGATGCCTTTGTCACTATACAGCAGAAACGGAGTAACATATAAAATTGCAATGAAAGTCTTTCAAATAGGTCATCAACTGAATGTACTAGAAGAACATTATGTGACTTGATTTTAATTAGAATTTTCATGATGACAAATGTTTAATTATGATGAAGTATCTGCACAGACTGAAACATATTATATCTACATTAAGCCTAATGACACTAAGCAACATTAAGGCCTAACTAAACTAAAGGAACCAGCGTGGGAGCCATCTGGTCTAGTGGGAGCCATCTGGTCTAGTCGCGTAATGGCTGCCAGGTATTTGAACACTAATTTTTCACTTGGCATGGCAACAGAGGTCTAAATTGAGGCTAGTTTCTGTTTAAATTTCATTGTGGATGTATTGTTGACATTTTGGTAGGACAAATGGGAGAGCAGGTTGTATTTGGTGAAGTCAAGCTCAATTTTAGTATGAGTAGTACTTCCAGGTCACAGCAGTGTGATTTTGTTGTCAGTTTACAGTAAGTAAATATGACCAGAGAAATCTCTCTTAGAAGATATATGACCCCTACTTTTCTCTTCATTTTTTATCAGTTTTATCATAACTCTTTAAAATAAGGTAAGGATTTGTTCTCTGAAATGGGTCTAGCTATGTTTGGTAGCTCTTTGAAAAAGGTCAGTTTTATATAGAATATATAGGGAAAAATATTTAGGCTATTGTGTCCTAGAAGAAAATGTGAGCAAAAATTGAGATTTGTCCAGATATTGATATAAATGAACTAGTTCGGTCAGATTTTGGTAAAAAATGAGCATTTCATTGAAATTTTGCTGCAAAAATTCACAAAAAAACAAAAAATCACATTTTCACTGTTTTGGGGGTATTTTTAAAAAAAAAAAATGCAAATTTTCACTCTAAATTATGCCCATCTATACCTTTCAGAGGGGACATTTGGTATATTTCAAAGTGTTAATGTGTAATTTGCTTGCAAATTATGGTATGAAATAGGGCAAAAACCAGCTCTGGCTAGAAGAACTGGTTAAAAATTATGTCGCGACATCAGTTTTGAAGGAAAATTGGCGCAGGGACCCGCGTTACTGGAAATGCCATAAAACCTGGAAAACTGATTTAATCAAGCTGAAACTTGGTATTTTTCATGCAAATGTGTTACTGGTACTATACAAATGAAATTGAGACTATTACAGAAAAACAAGTTTTTCTTATAGGCCTAACTAAACTAAAGGAACCAGCGTGGGAGCCATCTGGTCTAGTCGCGTAATGGCTGCCAGGTATTTGAACACTAATTTTTCACTTGGCATGGCAACAGAGGTCTGAATTGAGGCTAGTTTCTGTTTAAATTTCATTGTGGATGTATTGTTGACATTTTGGTAGGACAAATGGGAGAGCAGGTTGTATTTGGTGAAGTCAAGCTCAATTTTAGTATGAGTAGTACTTCAAGGTCACAGCAGTGTGATTTTGATGTCAGTTTACAGTAAGTAAATGTGACCAGAGAAATCTCTCTTAGAAGATACATGACCCCTACTTTTCTCTTCATTTTATATCAGTTTTATCATAACTCTTTAAAATGAGGTAAGGATTTGTTCTCTGAAATGGGTCTAGCTATGTTTGGTAGCTCTTTGAAAAAGGTCAGTTTTATATAGAATATATAGGGAAAACTATTTAGGCTATTGTGACCTTAATATTTTTTTATATTGGACCTGTAATAGAGTATCTCCTTTTTGAAGAGTATTCAATTCCTACCATAAACCTACTTTGACTGCAATTTTCATGGGGGGCATAGGTTCAAACCCCACTGGGACCAAATTTTTTTTCCATGTTTTCTTTTTTTCTAGTAAATTTTTACTTCTTTCAAGACTAATTATGGATGAATTGTACAAAAGTGAAAAATTTTCATTTTATAAGCGATATTTTGCTGTTCAATGTGAATTTACCTCTGAAACAGGAGGGGTAGAGTTAGACATCTTTAAAAATACTGAGTTATGTGCGGTAAAAGTTCTCTATTTTGCCTTCATTCTTTAGATTACATATTGTGGAAGAAATGCAGGTAGGTTTTACTATTGCCCCAAGGTTATTTTTGAATGAAGTGAGCAAAATTCAAAACAGACCCACAGGATTCGACCTTAATTCTTCAATGTTGGAGTTAGAATTCTGTCTCATTAAATCTGTTTACTTGAGGCACCCTAGACAAAAATGATTTTTACAGTTTTATTTTGTGTTTTATAATTGTTTAACAATAGTTTGATCTTTCTTTTATCAAAATTAATGCTGTAATGAATTCTCTGCAAACGTTTTAGATAGTGGCCATCACACTGAATTTTGTCTCTTCTAAAGCGTGAGGAAATAATACCATAAATTATATAAAATTTACAACAAATGGCATGGTAAAAGTTGTTTAAAATTTGCAACACAGTGTGAAACATGGTCAACTTTAAGAATATACCAAGCAAATGCCATTTTTAAACATTACTATTACGGGTCCAATACCTTAAGGTAGTTCGCGGGTTTCCTACGAAAATTTCGAAGTATGAGATATAAGACTGATATCAGGTCTGCATGTACTAACATCTCCTGTCCTTCATTTGGAGAAAAAATAAGATTGTTCTGAGTCCACATTTCCTTTGAGGAGCGCCACCTGGCGGCACATGTATTTTTCCAGGGAAATCGCCAATTTTCTGTCATAATCGCATTAAAATTAATAATATTTTTTTCAGACACAGGAATATAGCTAAATTCAATGTTATTGTTTACATGTTGCATTTTGTAAATTATTTTATTTGGAAAATGCTTAAATAAAGAGATATGCATAGTAGGGGTTGGGGAAAATAGCGAAAAAATTCTATGTATTTCATGGCCACTTAGCCAAAATAAAATAAAACGGAACAGTCAAAGTTCTTGATTTTAAAATATATTCTTCTTTAATCATTTCTGAACAAGAAAATCAAATAAACAAGAGGGCAAAGATGGCCCTAGGTCGCTCACCTGAGAAACATACCATAACAGTGTAAGCATGTTTGACCTAGTGATTTAATGGAAACAAATATTCTGACCAATCTTCATTAAGATTGGACCAAAAATGTGTCTCCTAAGTGTAAACAAGCAAATTCGATGAATTGGTATCCCCCGCCGAAAGGGTTTGTGGTGAGGAATGACAAAAAGATATATCCGGCAAAAAGTTAAGGATGTTAATAAGAAGCAAATAATTTCATTAGTCAAAATCAATTTAACAGAAAACAAATGTTTAATTAAAGAGTACATAATAAATGTATGATACTTTGATCCTGACTAAAGAATTTATTTTCAATGGGATATGCTTAGTGTAATAGTCTTAGCTTTTAAAATTAAATGCAGTTAATTGAAATGTGAGCTTGAAGTTTAACTGGAACGAAATATTGTCTTTGAGTGGTTTGGCACCAGGTGTTGCTGTTTAACATGTACATTTGAAATTAAAAGAACAGATGTCCTTAAGAGAACACATGTAAGATATCTTGAACATGGCTGAGGGCAAGGTTTGTGCAGTCACAACTTAACATGTTGAAGGTCTGAACATTTAAAAAAAAACAAAAACAAGAGCTGTCTCCATAGGATGACACATGCCCCCGATGGCACTTTAAATGAATAGTTATGGCCGATGTTAGAGTTAAGGACCTTTGACCTACGGAGCTGGGTCTTGCGCGCGACACATCTTCTTACTGTGTCACACATTCATGCGTAATTTTAAAATCCATGCATGAATGACAAAGATATGGACCGGACACGCCCATCAATGCACTATCATGAAAAATGACCTTTAACGTCTAAGTGTGACCTTGACCTTTGAGCTACGGACCTGGGTCTTGCGCGCGACACGTCGTCTTACTGTGGTACACATTCATGCCAAGTTATTTGAAAATCCATCCATCGACGACAAAGATATGGACCGGACACGCCCATCAATGCACTATCCATTAATGTCTAAGTGTGACCTTGACCTCTGAGCTACGGACCTGGGTCTTGCGCGCGACACGTCGTCTTACTGTGGTACACATTCATGCTAAGTTATTTGAAAATCCATCTATCGATGACAAAGATATGGACCGGACACACCCATCAATGCACTATCCCTTAATGTCTAAGTGTGACCTTGACCTTTGAGCTACGGACCTGGGTCTTGCGCGCGACAGGTCGTCTTACTGTGGTACACATTCATGCCAAGTTATTTGAAAATCCATCTATCGATGACAAAGATATGGACCGGACACACCCATCAATGCACTATCCCTTAATGTCTAAGTGTGACCTTGACCTTTGAGCTACGGACCTGGGTCTTGCGCGCGACAGGTCGTCTTACTGTGGTACACATTCATGCCAAGTTATTTGAAAATCCATCCATCGATGACAAAGATATGGACCAGACACGCCCATCAATGCACTATCCCTTAATGTCTAAGGGTGACTTTGACCTTTGAGCTACGGACCTGGGTCTTGCGCGCGACACGTCGTCTTACTGTGGTACACATTCATGCCAAGTTATTTGAAAATCCATCCATCGATGACAAAGATATGGACCAGACACGAAAAATGCGGACAGACTGACAGACCGACAGACAGTTCAAAAACTATATGCCTCCCTTCGGGGGCATAAAAAGGAATGGAAATATATAAATGTATATATATAGATATATGTATATATTTATTTTTTTAGGGGGTGGGGGTGCAGGGGAACGGGAGAGGAAACAAAATTTCACATGTTGATTATAAATATTGATTGAAAATTAAAAATGAAAAAAAAAAAAAAAAAAAAAAGGTAAAAGGGTGAAGTTGGGGGTTGGGGGGGTTTTGCAGAGGATACATGATCAGTGGTGGGCATGACTGGGTGGAGAAGTGAGGTGGGGGAATGGTACAACTTGGAAGGTTTGAAAAAAATCTAAAACAAGAAATGGAAAAAGGGGGGAGGGGGGTTGGGAGGGGGATGGGGTGTGACCAAGGCAAGTGGGTGACCAGGTGTGGGTGCGCAACTTCACATGTTTATAATAAATGTTCACAGAAAATAATGAAAGAAATTTAATGAAATTCTGCCAAATGGTAAGTTTGTTATGTACAAATATGTGGATTTTTAGACAATTAAAGGGCAATAACTCTGAAGTTACAAAAGTAATCCATACAAAATTGTCTGTGCACAACCACATTATAGTGCTCTAAATTCTGTTAAAGTTTCATAGTTCTAGGTCAAATATATCAAAAGTTATGATGCAGAAATTGCCATATTTATAGATCTATAGTACCCTATATAGTTAACACTAGAAACTTCTAAGGGCCATAACTCTGGTGTTACTTGGGCAATCTGTCTGAAACTTGATGGGCCCCATAACCTCATAGTGGTGAACATGTATATGAAGTTTGTTTGAAAAAATCTAAAATAAGGAATGATTTTTTTTGATTTTTTGGGGGGGGGGGGGGGGGGGGGGGGGGGGGGGGGGAGGTGTGTGATCAAGGTAAGGGGGTGACCAGGTGTGGGTACACAACTTCACATGTTTACAATAAATGTTCATGGAAAAGAATGAAAGAAATTTAATGAAATTCTACCAAATGGTCAGTTTGTTATGTACAAATATGTGAATTTCTATACAATTAAAGGGCAATAACTCTTAATTTACAAATAAATCCGAAAAAAATTGTGTGTACACAACCACATTATGGTGATCTAAATTCTGTTTAAGTTTCACAGTTCTAGGTCAAATATATCAAAAGTTATGATGCAGAAATTGCCATATTTATAGTACCCTATATAATTAACACTAGAAAATTCTAAGGGCCATAACATTCAGACCAACTTTCATACAGATCCCATGAATAATATGGCCTTTAGAGAGGTCACAAGGTTTTTTTATTATTTGACCTAATGACCCAGTTTCAAACTTGACCTTGATATCATCAAGGTGAACATTCTGACCAATTTTCATGAAGATCCATTTAAGGGTATGGCCTCTAGAGAGGTCACAAGGTTTTTCTATTTTAAGACCTACTGACCTAGTTTTTGATCGCAGTTGACCCAGTTTCAAACCTGACCTATATATCATCAAGATAAACATTCAGACCAATTTTCAGACAGATCCCTTAAAAAATATGACCTCTAGAGAGGTCACAAGGTTTTTTCATTATTTGACCTACTGACCTACTTTTTGAAGACACATGACCCGCTTTCGAACTTGATCTAGATATCATCAAGATGAACATTCTGACCAATTTTCATGAAGATCCATTTAAGGGTATGGACTCTAGAGAGGTCACAAGGTTTTTCTATTTTTAGACCTACTGACCTAGATTTTGATTGCACATGACCCAGTTTCGAACTTGACCTAGATATCAAGATGAACACTCAGACCAATTTTCATACAGATCCCATGAAAAACATGGCCTTTAGAGAGGTCACAAGATTTTTCTATTATTTGACCTACTGACCTAGTTCTTGATGGCATGTGACCCAGTTTCGAACTTGACCTAGATATCATCAAGGTGAACATTCTGACCAATTTTCATGAAGATTTTATGAAAAATACGGCCTCTAGAGAGGTCACAAGGTTTTTCTATTTTTAGACCTACTGACCTAGTTTTTGACCGCACGTGACCCAGTTTCGAAATCGACCTAGATATCATCAAGGTGAACATTCTGACCAAATTTCATAAAGATCCCATGAAAAATGTGACCTCTAGAGTGGTCACAAGCAAAAGTTTACACACACACGCACGGACGGATGGACGACAGACGCTGCGCGGTCACAAAAGCTCACCTTGTCACTTTATGACAGGTGAGCTAAAAATACAGCTATCACAAACACAAGGTTTTTCTTTGATTTGACCTAGTGACCTAGTTTTTGACCCAACATGACCCATTCACCAAGGCAATCATTTTGACAAAACTTCATGAGATCAGTTGAAAAAACTACAGCCTCTATCCCATACATAAGGTTTTACTTTGAATTGACCTAGTGACCTTGTTTTTGACCCCAGATGACCTATTTTCAAATCTGGCCTAGATTTCATCAAGGTAATCATTCTGATCAAAATCCATGAAGATCAATTGAAAAATACAGCCTCTATCAAATACACAAGGTTTTTCTTTGATTTGACCTAGTGACCTAGTTTTTGATCCCACATGACCCAAAAAAATCACAAAAACTAAAAACTAAGCTACAAAGGGGGGTGAAGGGGGGTATTCACGGCAGATGTTTTGTAAATTTACTTTTTATTTGTTTTGGTAATCTAAATATTATGATGTTGATATGTCATTTATGGTGTTAACATCACATAAACGTTTTGTTCATTATGTCTTTCATTGATATATTCAGGACCTTCAAAGTTCAAAAAAATCTAATCATTTTTATTTGAATATATTAACATGATGTGCATTGTTGTGTATTTTACAATCTAAGTATATTATCTAGTAATATATATCAGTCAGTTAAAGCTACTTGCCCACAGTTTGGATGAAATTTTTCTACATGTTCATGTCCACCAAGTTTGGCACAAAATGTGAATATGTTGCACTAAAACATGTACTAGAACTGTTGAATATGGTATCAATGGTTAAATCTTGCATAACTGGCATAGCTGGCTCCGTATTCAAGGGTAAGTATAGTGATGTGGTAGAAAAAAAATCTATCGGTTTAGCTGCTATGAATTAAAACGGAGCAGCCAAAATTCTTTATTTTCAAATATCTATAGTTTCTTTTATTATTTACCAACAAGAAAATAGAATAAAAGGAGGGATCTTCACGACACATGCTTTACAAATTTACATTTTACCTTTTGTATGAAATGTTTAAGTGCGAAACTGAATGTCAATTTTGTAACATCATTCCTTATTGCTTTTCAATCTCAAGTGACTAGAAGCTAACAAAGAATCCACTGTTTACAAGATACGAAATGTGGTGAAACTGCTTTCCAGACAAAAATGAAATACATATTTAACGAAATGGAACTTTTTGAACGATGGCAAAAACATGTTTCTTTTTTGTTATGATATATAACTGTATTTGGAGATTTTGATTTTCTTTATAACCTAATTGTGTATTATGTTTATCATTTTTTAAACCTAGATCTACCAAATCCGGACAACCACCAAACCGGACAGTCCTGTAAATGCTTTTTTTTGGTCTTTAACATTGTTAATCTGTTTACGATCAAATGGATGCTTGATATTCAACAACAGGGCAAAGTTACGACAGTTAAATTTAAGTATTTTACAAGAAATGCTACATTTCATTTCGTCTGCACTCACGAAGCATGTTTACATGTCAGGGGAAGTCGGAATCAGCGCGATGAGCATGCACAGTATTTCCGTGATGTCCAGCCATTAAATCTAAAGGTCCCATGCAAATTTGAGGTAAGCAGGTGAGACATTTAGTAAACACTTATATCGGAGAAATACAGTTTTTATCATTTAGTACATGACTTTTACACACCCTAAAACACATTTTCATATCAAAATATTCACTTCGAAAAGTAAAATTTTAAAAGATTTGGTTGGGAGAGATACGATCAAATTTATAGATTCAAGAGAGGTAATTCGTACAATTCTTGGACTCAGACACTGTACGAATACTTTCCATTGGTTGAAAATAAAGTTCAATTCAATGTTGAATGTAAATTGAAAATCAACAAGTGAATGAAGTATTGCCATGCAATACAAAGTCCCCTACTGGAAGGCACCTAATTTTCTCTACTGCAGTATAACATAATGAACTGATATCTGTCAATGATGTATAAACAATATTGTACTACATATACAATATGTTATAACAACACACTTGGATTAAAATGTGCATACATAAAAACCCACAGTTGTTTTCATATTGAATTTTTTTGGCTGATTATAAAAATGTTATCATGTAAGTTATTTATAGTAACTACAAAGGGAAATTAATCTTTAAAAAAAAAAAAAAAAAAAAAAAAAAATAATATAAGTCCACAAGAAACTCTTTACCAGGTAGAGATAGGTCAAAATACACCTAAAAATTGGATGTAACATGCATGCTGTACCACAGAAAAGTGGTCTCGATTTTTCTCTACTGCCAGTAATAAAAAAGTTACAATAAAATCTATTTATAGTAAAACAAAGGGACGTAATTCTAAAAACAAGGGTGCCTCATGGTGGTGAACATTTGGGCCAAGTTATATCAAAATCCCTCCATGCATGAAGAAGAAATGTTCCGTACAAAGTCATTCTTGAATTTGACCTTTGACCTCTAAATATGACCTTGACCTTAGACCTAGGGACCTGGTTTTTGCGCATGACAAGTTGTCTCATCCAGGGGAATATTTGTGGCAATTGATATCTAAATCCTGCTTTGCATGACAAAGTTATAGACCGGACAGGAAAAAAATCCTCTTGACCTTTGATCTCAAAGTGTGACCTTGACCTTTAAGTTAGGGTACTGGGTGTTGCGCATGACATGTCGTCTCATCATGGGAAACATTTGTGCCAAGTAATATTAAAATCCCTTCATGGATGGCAGAGTTATGGACGGGACAGGAAAAAAACTCTGTTGGCCTTTGACCCCCAATTGTGACCTTGACCTTTGAGCTAGGGGTCCGGGATTTGCGCATGACACATCGTCTCATCATGGGAAACACTTGTGCTAAGTGATATTAAAGTCCCTTAATGAATGTCAGATTATGGACCGGACACGAAACAGACCCTGTTCATGCTATGTTAACATTTGACTGCTAAGTGTGACCTTGACCTTTGAGCTAGGGGTCTGAAAGTTGTGCATGACACATCGTCTTATTATGAGGTACATTTGTGCCAAGTAATATTAAAATCCCTTCATAGATGGGAGAGTTATGGACCGGACAGGAAAAAAGCCTTGTTGACCTTTGACCTCCAATTGTGACCTTGACCTTTAAGCTAGGGGTCCAGGTTTTGCGGATGACACATCGTCTCCTCATGGGGAACATTTGTGCCAAGTAATATTAAAATCTCTTCATGGATGGGAGAGTTATGGACCGGACAGGAAAATAGCCCTGTTGACCTTTGACCTCCAATTGTGACCTTGACCTTTGAGCTAGGGGTCCGGGATTTGCGCATGACACATCATCTCATCATGGGGAACATTTGTGCCAAGTAATACTAAAATCCCTTCAAGGATGGGAGAGTTGTGGACCGGACAGGAAAAAAGCCCTGTTGACCTTTGACCTCCAATTGTGACCTTGACCTTTGAGCTAGGGGTCCGGGTTTTGCGCATGACACGTTGTCTCATCATGGGGAACATTTGTGCCAAGTAATATTAAAATCCCTTCATGGATGACAGAGTTATGGACCGGACACGAAATTGCGGACGGACGGAATGACGGAATGATGGAATGACGGAATGACGGAAAACGGAAAAGCACATTCCTATAGTCCCCAAAACTGGTTTTCAACCAGTAGGGGACTAATAAAGTGACAACACGCTGTTCAGAAACATGGTACTGTTAGACCTTAAAATAATGTGATTCGGTGGCCCTCTGTGCAGGCCTCCAAAAAGTACTTGACCTAATTTTAGAAGTAAACAAATTAGCTCTTTAGTTAGGAGGAGAACCTAGCTTTGTTCACGTGAAATTTCAACCACTAGATATATCTATTTCCCGAGTTATCGTGAAAAATATTCCGAAAGTGTCCGGTTATAGGACGCTAGCCAGTATATTGAATATTTTCAATAAATAAAATATATTTTATTTTTTAATTTTAACAGTATCTGCAGCAATAGCGAAATCACCTATACATGATTCTACGATAAAATATAGCTGTTCCATTCCACCCTATGATTGTAACATGACTGTGGGATGCTACATGCAGACTAAATACTCTACTTTTTCAGTGCTAAGTAGTAGTAACAAGTAAATGAAGTATTGCCATGCAATACAAAGTCCCCTACTGGAAGGCACCTAATTTTCTCTTCTGCAGTATAACATAATGAACTGATATCTGTCAATGATGTATGAACAATATTGTACTATATATACAATAAAATATAACAAAGCACTTGGATTAAAATTTGCATATATAAAAACGTACAGTTGTTTTCATTTGGATTTTTTTTTTTGGCCGATTATACAAAAAGTTATCATAAAAGATATTTATAGTAACAACAAAGAGAAATAAACCCTAAAAAAAAAAAGAAAAAAAAAAAAAAAGAAAAAAGAAAAAAAAAATCTATAAAATATAAGTCCACAAGAAACTCTTTACCAGTAGAGATAGATCAAAATACACCTAAAATTTGGATGTACCGTGCATGTTGTACCACAGAAAAGTGGTCTCAATTTTTCCCTATGGCCAGTAATAAAAAAGTTACAATATAATCTATTTATAGTAACAACAAAGGGACATAATTCTAAAAAAAAATGTGCCTCATAGTGGTGAACATTTCTGCCAAGTTACATCAAAATCCCTCCATGCATGAAGAAGAAATGCTCTGGACAAAGTCATTCTTGAATTTGACCTTTAACCTCTAAGTATGACCTTGACCTTAGACCTAGAGCCGGGGCTTTGCGCACAACATCTTGTCTCATCCAGGGAAATGTTTGTGCCAACTGATATTCAAATCCTGTTTTGCATGACAAAGTTATACACCGGACAGGAAAAAAATCCTATTGACCTTTGATCTCAAAGTGTGACCTTGACCTTTAAGCTAGGGTTCTAGGTGTTGCGCATGACACGTCGTCTCATCATGGGGAACATTTATGCCAAGTAATATCGTAATCCCTTGATGGATGACAAAGTTCTGGACCAGACAGGAAAATAACCCTACTGACCTTTGGCCTCCAATTGTGACCTTGATCTTTGAGCTAAGGGTCCAGGATTTTGCGCATGACATGTTGCCTCATCATTAGGCACATTTGTGCTAAGTAATATCAAAATCCCTTCATGGATGGCAGAGTTATGGACCGGACAGGAAAAAAGCCCTATTGACATTTGTCCCCAAATGGTGACCTTGACCTTTGAGCAAGGGCTCCGGCATTTGCCCAGGACATGTTGTCTCATCATGGGGAACATCTGTGCTATGTAATATTGAAATCCCTTAATGAATGACAGAGTTATGGACCGGACAGGAAACAGACCCAGTTCAATGCCATGTTAACACTTGACTGCTAAGTGTGACCTTGACCTTTGAGCTAGGGGTCTGAAAGTTGTGCACGACACATCGTAATATTATGAGGTACAATTGTGCCAACTGATATTAAAATCCCTTCATAGATGGGAGAATTATGGACCGGACAGGAAAAAAGCCCTGTTGACCTTTGACCTCCAATTGTGACCTTGACCTTTGAGCTAGGGGTGCAGGTTTTGCGCATGACACGTCGTCTCATCATGGGGAACATTTGTGACAAGTAACATTAAAATCCCTTCATGGATGAAAGAGTTATGGACCGGACACGAAACAGACCCTGTTCATGCCATGTTAACATTTGACTGCTAAGTGTGACCTTGACCTTTGAGCCAGGGGTCTCAAAGTTGTGCATGACACATCATCTTATTATGAGGTATAATTGTGCCAAGTGCTATTAAAATCCCTTCATGGATGGGAGAGTTATGGACCGGACAGGAAAAAAGCCCTGTTGACATTTGACCTCCAATTGTGACCTTGACCTTTAAGCAAGGGGTCCGGGTTTTGCGCATGACATGTCGTCTCATCATGGGGAACATTTGTGCCAAGTAATATTAAAATCCCTTCATGGATAAAAGAGTTATGGACAGAATGCATTCCTATAGTCCCCGAAACTGGTTTTCAACCAGTAGGGGACTAATAAAAAGCACATCAAATTTTTTGAAACAAACAATTTCTTTACATTTTTACTGTAAGAAAATGTTTCAGCCCAGTAAGTTTCAACATCGATGCATCTAGATCTATATCTGGTCTTGTGCGTACTTTACAATTTCTGCATTGTAGGCACCACAGATGTCAACTATATTCTATTTTGACAGTAAATAAATTATAATTCATGTTTCAATCTTCCAGATTCAAGTGTTTACGTGTTTATATGCCGCAATGTTCTGGCGTGTATGTTTCAGTGCCATCATGTTACAGACGTGTACTATTTTTAGAAACTACATATATAAATTTTGAATGAAGTTTTTTCTTCTGATTTCTTTATCTGACCTTAAATGTTATTGAAGATGACATTTTCACAGCAGTAACTACTTAATGCTTTAATTAAAATTTTCTGAATATCGGAAAAAGTATCTTTAATGTATGTATTTTATGACCACTGTAATACTAACTCTAACCTTTTGTCAGTATATTATACATGTTATACTCTAAATGCATGCTGTTGTACAATAATTTGCGTATTTTTGCTGTGCACTCCGATTGATAATTACTTCAGGACATGTGCAGAAGACCACTCCAGCTATGACAGACTACAGTGAGCAACATCGCTTAAAGAATGTCCGTGACATTGAGCAAAAAGTGAACGGATGTTGCCTAAAATGGGGATTTTACATTTATGTGTTTTGTTGTGCCTTGTCAGACTTTTCTGTTGAATTTTATGCCCCCCTTCGAAGAAGGAGGGGTATATTGCTTTGCAGATGTCGGTCAGTAGGTCGGTCGGTCGGTCGGTCGGTCTGTCTGTCGGTCGGAATGTAGACCAATCTGTTTCCAGATGATAACTTAAGAACGCTTGAACCTAAGATCATGAAAGTTGAAAGGGAGGTTGGTCATCACCAGCAGATGACCCCTATTGATTTTGAGATTAGTATGTCAAAGGTGAATTGATTACAGTGAAGTCTACATCCATTAACTTAGCTCTAGAACTGTTTCAAAAATAAATAAAACAATTTAGCAGATCTATGCATATTGGTTGCACACAATGCTAATTACGACGCCAGTATTTAGAACAATTGTGCCAAGTTTCATCAAAATCCCTCCATGCATGAAGAAGATATGCTCCGGACAAAGTCATTCTTGAAACTGACATTTGACCTCTAAGTGTGACCTTGACCTTAGACCTAGGGACCTGGTTCTTGTGCATGACACTCCGTCCCATTATGGTGAACAATTGTGCCAAGTTTCATCAAAATCCCTCCATGCATGATGAAGATATTTTCCGGACAAAGTCTGTGGATGCTGCCTGCCCAGCCGCCCATCAGGGGCGCTCCCATAATACGTCCCGTATGAAAAGGAGGGATAATTCATGAATTTTTTGTGCAAGATTATGGCCCTTGTGTCATATGATGTGAGTGATGATGTTGAACAACTATTTTAAGTTTGAATCATAATCCATTTAGTAATAAATGAGATAGAGTGAAGTGCACCAAAACTTAAATCTGAAATTCTACCTAAAAAGGTGTGTGTGGGGGGAGGTGGTAATTCATAAAATATTGGTGCAAGAGTTTTGAACCTTACTCAGGGCATTGCATCCTTCATGTGAGGAAGCCATCTAGCTGACTTATGGAAGGTCTGTGGTTCTACCCAGGTATCCGCTCGTGATGAAATAATGTGTGGAGGGGCACCTGTGGTCTTCCTCCACGGGCATCAAAAGCTGGAGAGTCGCCATATGACCTATAATTGTGTCAGTGTGTTGTTACCCACACACCCCCCCACACCGCCCCCTCAAAAAAAAACAGAAATTGGAGCTAGGGGTCTCTGCCTAGCCCAGGACACATTGTCTCATTATGAGGCACATTTGTGCAAAGTTATTTCATAATCTCTTCATTGATGGCAGACTTATGGACTGGACATGAAGTGAGACCGACGGATGGGTGGAAGGACGCAGCCCATTTTTATGTCCCCCATTTTGTCTTCAAAAAATGTGATGAACAATTACAAAACTCTTCCACATTCACCTTACTGAATATAAAATCACCTTAAACCACTGAGACATATGTCAGGCAATTGTTGGGCATCTTTCCTGCCTATCCTTGTCTGTCCTTCCTTTAAAAAGTGAACAATAACACCGGACAACATAGGATCCTCATTCAAGTTGACCAGATGTATCTCTCTCTGTCTACGTGCAGCATTTCCTTTGCCTCCAGCATCCAATTCTTGTGCTTCCCTTCGAGCTTCTGCTAACTGTCAAAATGGATAATGCATAAAATAATAATACTAACATATACCAGAGGGCCATAATGGCCCCAGATCACTCACCCGAGTTACAATACTTGCTTTATCGGTTTTGGTAGATGGTTATGCAAAGGAAAATGCCTGTAAAATTATTTTGAAATAGTGCCAGTGTTTTCAGACAAGAATATTTTAGAATATTTTTCTGAATAAATATGGGCAAGTAATGTGCGTTCGTACCTGCCTGCGTGTGTGTGTTGGTGGGGGAGGAGGGGGGGGAGGGGGTGGGGGTGGGGTTTGGTGAGGTGGGCTAACAGAATGAGGGTATGATAATATAGGCAACTAAAGGACAATATCAAACAAGAAGATATCAGTTTTTCTCTATATAAGTCTATAACCATGTGACCACCTGGGTGGGTCATATTCAAACAATAGGTGGATAATTTGAACTGTCTTGGTAGAGGACCATCAGATGATGCTACAAAGCCCTATATATAGGTCCAGTGGTTTTGGACAAGGAGATTTTCAGTTTGTTCCCCTATATAAGTCTATACAACCATGTGACTCCCAGGGCAGGGCCATATTTGAACATAGGGGGATAATTGGAATAGTCTTGGTAGAGGACCACTAGATGATGCTACATACCAAATATCAAAGTCCTACGCCCTGCAGTTTTGGACAAGAAGATTTTCAATTTTTTTCCCCTATATAAGTCTTTACAACCATGTGACACCCAGGGCTGGGCCATATTGATCCTAGGGAAATAATTTGAACAGTCTTGGTAGAGGACCACTAGATGATGCTATATACCAGATATCAAAGCCCTAGGACCTGTTTTAGAAAAGATTTTTCAAGTTTTTCTATTCAGTTGCCATGGCAACCAGAGTTCTGACCGGAATTTAATTCTTTCAACAATTTTTAAGGAAGACCATCCAAGGAATATCCATCTGAAGTGTCATCTAAATTGGCCTGAGGTTACGGAGGAGATTTTGTTCAAAGGAAAATATTGACGGACGAGACTGACAATCACTGACCACAACCAGCTCACCCTTGAGCACTTCGCGCTCAGGTGAACTAATAATACTTGCTTAAAGTCCATCTGCAATAATTGGACAAAAGGTGCAAGTTCAGATATGTTTTTTTTACAGTGTATTTCTCCACAATTTGCAGGCAATTATATATCTAAAGGAAATTACCTAACTGCCATTCACAAGAATTCATGCAGATCAACTGAAATCTTTTAAATTTCAAGGAGAGTAGCTGACAAACAGACTGTATGATATCTGTTCAAGGTGACTGGCCAACAAACAGACTGCATGGTATCTGTTCAAGGACACTGCTAAAAAAAAAACAAGACTGCAAGGTATCTAGTCAAGGACACTGGCCGACAAACAGACTTTATGGAATCTGTTAAGGACACAGGCCAACAAACAGACTGCATGGTATCTGTTCAAGGACACACTGGGCGACAAACAGACTGCATGGTATCTGTTCAAGGACACTGGCCGACAAACAGACTGCATGGTATCTGTTCAAGGACACTGGCCAACAAACAGACTGCATGGTATCTGTTCAAGGACACTGGCCGACAAGCAGACTGCATGGTATCTGTTCAAGGACACTGGCCAACAAACAGACTGCATGGTATCTGTTCAAGGACACACTGGGCGACAAACAGACTGCATGGTATCTGTTCAAGGACACTGGCCGACAAACAGACTGCATGGTATCTGTTCAAGGACACTGGCCAACAAACAGACTGCATGGTATCTGTTCAAGGACACTGGCCGACAAGCAGACTGCATGGTATCTGTTCAAGGACACTGGCCAACAAACAGACTGCATGGTATCTGTTCAAGGACACTGGCCGACAAACAGACTGCATGGTATCTGTTCAAGGACACTGGAAGACAAGCAGACTGCATGGTATCTGTTCAAGGACACTGGCCAACAAACAGACTGCATAGTATCTGTTCAAGGACACTGGCCGACAAACAGACTGCATGGTATCTGTTCAAGGACACTGCCAAATAAAATAAGAGGGCCATGATGGCTCTATATTGCTGACCTGAGTACCATTGCCCAAAATGATATGATCAAGTTTTGCCATAGAGCACATAGGCATACATATTAAATATCATCAGGATAAACATTTCTTGTAACATTCCCTTTTGACCTAGTCAGGGCCAATTTCCATACCAATTTTGCGGGTCCTAGGCTCAAATGCTGCATTTTTGTACTAACATGACTATTCCTTACCCTGGAAGACTTAAATAACATTTAAAATTCAGTCAATTTTCATACAGATCCCATAAAAAATATGGCCTTTAGAGAGGTCACAAGGTTTTTCTATTATTTGACCTACTGACCTAGTTTTTGAAGGCACGTGACCCACTTTTGAACTTGACCTAGATATCATCAAGATGAACATTCAGACCAACTTTCATACAGATCCCATGAAAAATATGGCCTCTAGAGAGGTCACAAGGTTTTTATATTATTTGATCTACTGACCTAGTTTTTGACAGCATGTGACCCACTTTCGAACTTGACCTAGATATCATCAAGATGAACATTCTGACCAATTTTCATGAAGATCTCATGAAATATATGGCCTCTAGAGAGGTCACAAGGTTTTTCTATTTTTAGACCTACTGACCTAGTTTTTGACCGCACGCGACCCAGTTTCGAACTTGACCTAGATATCATCAAGATGAACATTCAGACCAATTTTCGTACAGATCCCATGAAAAATATGGCCTTTAGAGAGGTCACAAAGTTTTTCTATTATTGACCTACTGACCTAGTTTTTGAAGGCACATGACCCAGTTTCAAACTTGACCTAGATATCATCAAGGTGAATGTTCTGACCAATTTTCATGAAGATCTTTTGAAATATATGGCCTCTAGAGAGGTCACAAGGTTTTTCTATTTTTAGACCTACTGACCTAGTTTTTGATGGCACGTGACCCAGTTTCGAACTTGACCTAGATATCATCAAGGTGAACATTCTGACCAAATTTCATGAAGATCTTGTGAAATATATGGCCTCTAGAGAGGTCACAAGGTTTTTCTATTTTTAGACCTACTGACCTAGTTTTTGATGGCACGTGACCCAGTTTAGAACTTGACCTAGATATCATCAAGATGAACATTCTGACCAACTTTCATAAAGATCCCATGAAAAATGTGACCTCTAGAGTGGTCACAAGCAAAAGTTTATGGACGCACGGACGACGGACGCTGCGCGATCACAAAAGCTCACCTTGTCACTTTGTGACAGGTGAGCTAAAAATAAAACAGTAAACAAATCAAGGAAGTGTTAAATGTAAATATCAATGGGAGATATTGTTTAGTCATGTATATAGACAAATATTTCAACTATGATATATATAATACAATTTCATTTACAGTACATAGTATATATTTTATGTGTTTATATATAATTATGAATGTATTGCAAGTTTTGTACATAATCAGAATTTAATTGTGCATAAATAATGTCAGTGTAATATGTGATAAAATGGAAAATAAAGCAACAAAAAAGGAATTTATATCTGAGGAAATCAGCAAATATCAACTTAGTGTCAATGACTGGAAATTATTAGTGTTAATTGAGTGGGGATTAAATAGACATACTCCCCACTAAGATCTTAGCAAGTGTCATCTACTGTAAGCTTATTTAATTATCTCCCATCCTGTGCATGTGTTGTTATGTTTTTTTGCATGGCCTTTGTTACTTTGAATAGTTTAAAGTGACACACCCCCTCATTTTCATGTGAATAACTGGCAAAATATTATCATAGGCAAATATCTCTGTTCAGACAGGCTTATCAGATCACACAGATCTATGTTCACAGTAGGTATAGGTTTCCAGTGGAGTACTGATTGGAAAAGGGTTAAGCAAAGGCCACACCTCCAATGCCATCCTAAAATACTCACTGAAGTTTAGCAAGGGCCACACCTCTAATGTCATCCTAAAACACTCACAAAAAGTTAAGCAAGGGCCACAACTCCAATGTCATCCTAAAACACTCACTAAAGTTAAGCAAAGGCCACACCTTCACTGTCATCCTAAAACAAACACTTAAAGACGTGTCACAAAATAAATGTATTCTTTTGTATTTCCATCATGGTAATTACGCATGGTTGCATGAAAAACAAGAGGGCCATGATGGCCCTATATCGCTCACCTGTTATCATTGCACTTGAGGACAAGAAGGTCCTCAGAAAAGATATCTCAATCCAAAGGACAGGAACAACAAAGGGAAGAAATTTAACCAAAAAGAAAAACAAGTTTCTTACAAGGTATAGATATGTCAAAATACACCTAAAAATTGGAGGTATCATCCATGTTGTACCACAGAAAAGTGGTCTCGGTTTTTCCCTACGGCCAATAATAAAAAATTTACTAAAAATAAGCTATTTATAGTAACGTAAAAGGGAAGTAATTAAAAAAAAAAATATTGTAAGTGAACAAAAGAAGGATCTGCCAAATAAATCTGCTGACATAAATGAAATTTCAGATCAGTATCTTCATTAGTTACGGAAATATACCCATTTTAATTTGAAATAAAGGGAGGTAATTTGACATAAAATCAGTCCATAGTTATCTACCCTGATTGTCTCAGTCCAACTCATAACAATAATGAAATTTCAAATAAGTCCTATACGTACTTACTGATATAAATCCATTTTGATTACAATCAGGGGAGGTAATCAGATATAAAATAACTCTGGAACCTACGATTGGATCTGATTTGTCATGGAATCCAAGATTTATTGTTGCTGAAGATGTTTTGGAAGTTTGTATCAAATAAAACCATAAATGAAGTCTCTATATGGCTGCAAAAGCCAAAATAGCCAATTTTGGACCTTTAAGGGGCCATAACTCTGGAACCCTTGACGGAATCTGGCCAGTTCAAGAAAGGAAGCAAGATCTTGTGGTGATACAAGTTGTGTGCAAGTTTGGTTAAAATAAAATCATAAATGAAGCTGCTATTGTGCAGACAAGGTCAAAATAGCTAATTTTGGCCCTTTCAGGGGCCATAACTCTGGAACCAATTATGGGATCTGGCTGGTTCATTTGTTTGTTTGTTTGTTTTGGGTTCAACGCCGTTTTTCAACAGTATTTCAGTCATGTAACGGCGGGCAGTTAACCTAACCAGTGTTCCTGGATTCTGTACCAGTACAAACCTGTTCTCCGCAAGTAACTGCCAACTTCCCCACATGAATCAGAGGTGGAGGACTAATGATTTCAGACACAATGTCGCTTATCAAATAGTCACGGAGAACATACGCCCCGCTCGAGGATCGAACTCACGACCCCGCGATCCGTAGACCGACGCTCTACCTACTGAGCTAAGCGGGCGGGCTCTGGCTGGTTCAAGAAAAGAACCAAGATCTTAGGGTGACACAAGTTTTGTGCAAGTTTGATTAAATTAAATCATAAATGAAGCTGCTATTGTGCAGACAATGTCAAAACAGCTAATTCTGGCCCTTTCAGGGGCCATAACTCTGGAACCCATAATGGAATCTGGCCAGTTCAAGAAAGGAACCAAGATCTTATGGTGATACAAGTTGTGTGCAAGTTTGGTTAAAATAAAATCATAAATGAAGCTGCTATTGTGCAGACAAGGTCAAAATAGCTAATCTTGGCCCTTTCAGGAGCCATAACTCTGGAACCCATAATGGAATCTGGCCAGTTCAAGAAAGGAATCAAGATCTTATGGTGATACAAGTTGTGTGCCAGTTTGGTAAAAATCAAATCATAAGTAAAGCTCCTATTGTGCAGACAAGGTCAAAATAGCTAATTTTGGCCCTTTCAGGGGCCATAACTCTAGAACCCATAATGGGATCTGGCCAGTTCAAGAAAGGAACCATGATCTTATGGTGATACAAGTTGTGTGCAAGTTTGGTTAAAATAAAATCATAACGAAACCACTATCGTGCAGACAAGAAATTGTTGACGCATGGACTGACGACAGACGACGGGTGATCACAAAAGCTCACCTTGTCACTATGTGACAGGTGAGCTAAAAATGAGAAATAGCAAGTATCTAGTTACAAATTGACAGTGACATATATTAGACCAAGACAATGTGTTTAATAAATAACAAGAAGCGACGTTCAATAAAAGCTGGATGCCCCCCGGTGGCATCCTTGTCGATACAATGCAACCTAAGTCCAAAACAAGGTCAAGGTCAAACTGAGGTCGGGTGATGTTTGAAGATGAGGAATGGTCACTGTAAGGTTACTGTAAGTGTATTAATATTAGCGGAGTACTAATTTTCATGCTATTAGCGGGATCGGGCATGCGCTAATTCATGTCTAGCGCTAATATTAGACTGAAATGAAAGGCTTTCCTAATAAAAAGTAACATTTATTGTATTGAAAATATCGTAATTACAATGCAATAGAACACAGAGAAATACATATTTATTGTGTAAATATGACAATAACTGCATTCCTAACAAATATGCTGCTGACAGTTTTGAACAGAATTATTAAACTTGTTTGAACGTTAGTGCAAAAATCATGTATTTTTAAAAGAAGTTGCATATTTTTTTATCTTCGCCATTGTTCGTAAACATCGTGTATAACACCTTCAGAGTAGATCGCCAGTTTTTCTGGTCGCGCTAATTACGAGTGTCACCATAACATTTTACTGCTTTGAAAACCAAGTGTGAATTTGAAAACAATTATCACCAGTCTGCACTGTATATATGTACAAATACAGTATACAGATTAACACTGATCTAAACAAATGTAGATTTTATGTCATACTTTAGACCTATGCATGCTTATTTGCAGGCCAGGGGCCGTATTCATAAAGCATCAATAAGTAAGTTTTTACTTAAGTTGAAGATTTAACTTAAGTTTGTGGTGATTTCAGCTTAAGTCTAAGTAAAAGACTGAAGTTCTATTCATAAAACAGCTTAAACTTAAGATACGTAAGTAATGACTTAAGTCAGAAAAAAATAAAAGTCAAGAATTACTTATTAAGTTGTTTTATGAATAACAAATATACTTAAGTAAAATAAATTTCGTACCTAAGTAATACTTAAGTAAATAATCAATTTCTTATACTTAAGATGCTTTATGAATACGGCCCCAGGTCGATTTCATTACAAATACCAGTCAGCCGCCAGCCATTTAGTATTGTACAGTTTTTCACACTCTGATGGGCAGTTATAATCCAGATTGCTTGAACAGGTTTCATTCGCCATTCCTTATTACATCGGAAACTGGTGTTTCAGATACCGTCAATTGGTTATTATAGCGCTGCTGGTACTTCTCTAATACAAGTACGCGCTAATAAGTCGCAACTACTCAATTTAAGGCGTTTGTGCTAAAATTTAGCTGCGCTAATATAAGTACACTTACAGTACATCTGCATTAGTATCAAGTCATTCTAGTAAGGGGTATATTGCTAGACGAAACAGTCCCATTTGGTTAACCTACGGACGTACGAATGCACGAACGGACGGACGAACAGACAGGGCAATCAATATATGCCTCCCACATCAGTAGATGCTGGGGGCATAAAAATATTATTAAACTGTTTATAAAAGAGAGTTAAGAGGAACAACACATCAAACACCGGGTATAGTTTACTGATTTAATAATATCTACTGGTTTTGGTCATATATATTATTATATTAAACAAGAGCCATGTTAGACATGGCCAATCCCCCCGCCGGGCATATTATAATTGAAGGCTAAAGTTCCTGGCAAGTTAGTGTCTGAAAGTATTAATTTTGGGGAAAAATTTGAAGAACCGTTTAGTTGTGGTCCGCATCAGGGGTTTTAAAGATGTGGAAGAAAGAATAAGTCAGTGGTGAGGTGGTTTACTGCTAAATTTTATTAATTTTCATGAACAATATACTATGATGTTTTTCTATATGGCTACTGTAAAAAGAAGGAATGGAAAGCTAACAGGGAACAAGAGTGCCAGAATGTCACAATATACGCCCGTCACAGCAAATTTCTTTACTCTAGCAGCTGTATTTGCAAATGGAATTTTAATTTTGTGGTTGTTTAGTAATCATTGTAAGTCTTGTTTTTCTAAGTCCACAAAAAAACTCCTTACCAGGTAGAGATATCTTAAAATACACCTAAAATTGGAAAGTAACATACATGTTGTACCACAGAAAAGTGGTCTTGATTTTTCCCTACGACTAGTTATGAAAAAGTTACAATAAAAGCTTTTTAAAGTAACAACAAAGGGAAGTAATTCTAAAGAAGGGAACTACGCATGACACTTCGTCTCATGATGGTGTATAATTGTGTCAAGTTACATCAAAATCCCTCCATGCATGAAGAAGAAATGCTTCGGACAAAGTCATTCTTGTATCTGACCTTTGGCCTCTAAGTGTGACCTTGACCTTAGACCTAGGGACCTGGATCTTGCGCACGACACTCTGTCTCATGGTGGTGAACATTTGTGCCAAGTTATATCAAAATCCCTCTATGCATGAAGAAGAATTGCTCCGGACAAGGTTTTCATTCTTGTATCCTTTGACCTCTAAGTGTGACCTTGACCTTAGACCTAGGGACTTGGTTCTTACGCACGACACTCCGCCTCGTGGTGGTGAACATTTGTGCCAAGATATATCAAAATCCCTCCATGCATGAAAAAGATATGCTCCGGACAATTTTTTTTAAGAAAATATGATAAAGGGGAATAACTCAAAAAATAAGCAAGGTAGAGTTATTGTCCTTGCACAATGCACTTCCTCCCAATGTGTTCTATCAGTGTATGAAGTTTGAAGAAAATCCCTCCAATACTTTTGGAGTTATGCTTTGGACAAATTTTTTTAAGGAAATAAGATAAAGGGGAATAACTCAAAAAATAGGCATGGTAGGTTATTGTCCTTGCACAATGCACTTCCTCCCAATGTGTTCTATCAGTGTATGAAGTTTGAAGAAAATCCCTCCAGTACTTTTGGAGTTATGCTCCGGACAAAATTTTTTCAGAAAATAAGATAAAGGGGAATAACTCAAAAAATAGGCAAGGTAGAGTTATCGTTCTTGAACATTGCACTTCCTCCCAATGTGTTTTATCAGTGTATGAAGTTTGAAGAAAATGTCTCCAATACTTTTGGAGTTATGCTCCGGACAAAGATTGTTGCGGACGGACGGATAGACGCACGCACGGAGAGCATTTCTAATATCCCCTTCGCCTTTGGCGGGGGGAAAAATTAAATTAATGTAGCAGTATGCATAGTAATTGATGTATTAAGGTGATTTTAGACCATACTTTCTACAGTGCAAGATATTCATTTTTCTATGTTTTTAAAACTATACTCAAAAGAGAATGACTGAATAGTTTGCAGATGAAATAAATGAAAACACATTAATTCAAGGAGCACCAAGTTTTTCCACCAGTCATCTTGTAGAATAGCTGTATTATACCAGTACTACCCGGATTATTTGCAGAAAGTTCATGTTGGAGTAAAAAGTAGGTCACTAGGTTGTGGTGGGTCTTTAAGCAAGGGCCACACCTCCACTCATCCTAAAACACTCACTGAACTTATTGTTTTTGTTTTTTTGTTGGGTTTAATGTCACACCAACACAATTATATGTCACATGGCGACTGTATCTCACTGAAATTAAGCAAGAGCCACACCTCTACTGTCATTCTCAACCAATCACTCAAGTTAAGGAAGGGCCATACCTCAACAGTCATCCTAAAACCAAACACTTAAGTTAAGCAAGGGCCACACCTCAACTGTCATCCTTTAAACAATCACTTTAAGTTAAGCAAGGGTCACACCTCAAAGTTAAGCAAGGGTCACACCTCAACTGTCATTCTCAAACACTTAAGGAAGGTCCACATATCAACTCTGGAAATAAGGATGAATACAGACCTTTGTGTCCCAGTTTTCTGCTGTCTCCTCATCTGCAATCATTTGTTGGTTTGCCACTAACTGAGCTCGAATCTCTTCTTCCATCTGTTTACGCATTTTTTCAATCTCTGAAAAATTCACTATTCTGATGACATTTAGTTAACATTTATGTACATTTGACTTAGAAAATTATTTATTTCTTATAGGGTTACAGTAAGAGACCACATAAATTGCATGAGCACAAAAAACAGTCCAAAGAGGTGTCCATGAACAGCTGGAATAAAACCAATCCTGCAACATTTTCACTAATGCTGTTCTGGGCCACCTGTGGTTTTCCTTTTTTTTTCAATTTTGTTACAACCACGAACATCATATGAGCCATCTTGTATCCTTAATATAACATAACACAACTTATAAACGATGTTATACAGCATTCTCACAAACTAAATTACAAGTATTGTTTACATATGAATTTCAATATAATGTATATGAAGTAAGAATGATAACAAGAACTGTCACAGGAGACAGCGCGCTCAACTATTTTGATGCTGGATAGTGAAACTGGATACATCTGAGGACAATGGAGCTGTCACTGGAGGGTTTACTGACTCCAATGGTGGATGAAGATATTGGACAATAGCTTGAGTCTGTGTCAAAAGTATTAAGTAATAAGAGAGATACAGATAAAGTGTATCAAGACATTAAATAAGTATAATTCTAACAAGGGGGCATAATTTATAAAATATCTGTGCAAGACTGATGCACCTTGTGTCATTCGATGTGGGGATGATGTGGAACAGTTACTTTAAATTTGAATCAAATCCATATAGTAATAACTGAGATAGAGTGAAAGTGCACCAAAGTTTTAACCTAAAATTCTAAGTAAAGAGGAGATAATTCAAGAAATGCTGGTGCTAGAGTTATGGTCCTTGTGTCATATGGTGATGACCTTAAATTCTAAGACAAGAGGGCCATGATGACTTTGAATTGCTCACCTGAGCAATATGAGCTACATGTTTAAAATGGCAAACTGATGCTAAAATATTAGCTAGGTAAGTAGGTCACATTCATGGTCAATGAAGGTCAGTTTTAAGGTGAGTGTACAAAACTAAACATGTCATCTAAATTTCAACGCTGTATCTTAAAAAACAAGAAAGTAGGTCAGTAAATAAAGGTCATAGTAAAGTGACCTCTAACTGCTTGGAGTCATCAGGTAATTATAATTAAACAATCTAGGAAATATGATCTGATAACTTTTTAAGTATTTGTTCCTATATAACTCATATAAAGAAGAGGGCCAAGATGGCCCTAGGTCACTCACCTGAAAAACACACCACAACAGTGTAAACATATTTGACCTAGTGATTTCATAAAAACAAATATTCTAGCAGAATAACTCCAGCAGAACAGCTTTCCTTTGATTTGACACAGTGACCTAGTTTTTGACCCCCACATAACCCAGATTCAAACCTGACATAAAGATAATCAAGATTAACATTCTGACTAAGTTTCATGAAAATAAAGTCAAAAATGTGGCCTCTAGAGTGTTAACAAGCTTTTCATTTAATCTGACCCAGTGACCTAGTTTTTGACCCCGCCTGACCCAGATTTGAACATGACCTAAAAAGCATCAAGATTAACATTCTGACCAATTTTCATTAAGATATGGTCGTAAATGTGACCTCTGGAGTGTTAACTAGCTTTTCCTTTGATTTGACCTGGTGACCTACTTTTTCATCCAACATGACCCAGATTCAAACTGGACCTAAAGATCATCAAGATTAACATTCTGACCAAGTTTCATGAAAATATAGTCATAAATGCGGCCTTTACAGTGTTAACAAGCTTTTCCTTTAATTTGACCTTGTGACCTATTTTTTGACCCCAGATGACCAAATATCAGATACGTCAATACGACTTCTAAAATGTTAACAGTCAAATTGTTGGGCCAAAATTGTGACCTTTAGAGTGTTAACAAGCTTTTCCTTTGATATGACCTGGTGACTTTTGACCCCAGATGCCCAAATATCGAACTCATCCAGGATTTTATTGAGGGTAACATTCTGACCAAGTTTCATTAAGATTGGGACAAACTGTGACCTCTAAAATGTTAACAGTCAAATTGTTGACGATGGACGATGGATGGATGACGGACACAGGGCCATCACAAAAGCTCACCTTGAGCTAAAAATATTGGTGCAAGAGTTATTGTACTTGTGTTATATCATGTGGATGATGATGTTGTACAACCATTTAAAGTTTGAATCAAATATGTTTGGTAATAACATAGATAAAGTGAAAGTGCATAAAAACTTCAAACTGAAATTTAAAATAACAAGAGGGCCATGAAGGCCTTGTATCACTCACCTGACCTACTGACCTAAAGATCATCAAGATTAACATTCTAACCAAGTTTCATTAAGATATGGCCATAAATGCAGTCCTTAAAGTGTTAACTAGCATTTCCTTTGATTTGACCCAGTGACCTAGTTTCTGACCCCACATGACCCAGATTCAAACTTGACCTAAAGATCATCAAGATTAACATTCTGACTACCGTAGATACCCATGTATAATGCACAGTTTTTTGACCCCTTGGGACCACCCCCGAATTGTGGGTGCGCATAATACACAGGTATAGACAATTTTCCAACTTCAAAACAAGTTTGTTACCGATGTTCGCCATTTTGGTAAAGGGAAACTACTCCCCACGCTTACTGTCTCCGCTAAAATCTAAGATTGCCGTTACGTTCCGTAAAAGATCAAATTGTTTATTTTCCTTTCAAACAAAATTAATTTCATATAAATTTAAAAGTATTTTGACGAAAGAAATGTTTATAAATCACAAAAATTATGATACTAATTAAAGATCGAGAATTATCTTTAACCGAGTTCAAACTGTGAACAACACAAATGACACGAGGTGACACGTTAATTGCCGGTAATTACTGGCTATTTGATCGTGACAAAACTAGAGCTATCACTAAAGGTGATGAATGTACCCCCTGCATGCACTGACACAGTACATTGCAATTTGACACACAAAATATTGCATAATTATGTGGACTGTATGTATATAGACTGTATGTATACAGTATAGTAACAAAAAACAAAGTCCCATTATAACTATGCAGAATATTTATCTAAAAGAATGTAACATGCACCATGCACAACTAGGGTTGGTACTGATCACTTGTGTGAAGTTTCATTAAATTGTGTGCAAGGGTTTGGTAGATTAGGCATGCACAAGATTGCATATGCAGACTGTATGTACATAGTATGTTAACAAGAAACAAAGTCCCATAACTCTGCAATTTTTGTCGCTGAAAGAACCTAACATGCCCCATGCACAACTACTGTTGTTACTGATCACTTGTGTGAAGTTTCATTAAATTGTGTCAAGGGGATGAGGAGAGATGGTGCGCACAAGATTGTGTCTATGTATATAGTATAGTAACAAAAAAACAAAGTCCCATAACTCTGCAAATTTTTTTGCTAAAAGAACCTAACATGCCCCATGCACAACTACTGTTGGTACTGATCACTTGTGTGAAGTTTCATTAAATTGTGTCAAGGGGATGAGGAGAGATGGTGCGCACAAGATTGTGTCTATGTATATAGTATAGTAACAAAAAAACAAAGTCCCATAACTCTGCAAATTTTTTTTCTAAAAGAACCTAACATGCCCCATGCACAACTACTGTTGGTACTGATCACTATGTGAAGTTTCATTAAATTCTGTCAAGAGGATAAGGAGAGATGGTGCGCACAAGACTGCGTCTACGGACAGACGGACAGACGACCAGACGGACGGACAGACAGACAGACAACCTGAAACCAGTATACCCCCCCTTACAACTTTGTTGTCGAGGGGTACAAAGACTATCACACCTTTTGTTATCAGTTTGAATTGAGAAGCTCATGTCATTTTGAAAGATACCATTCCGAAATATTGAATCAGCTGCTATTTATTTATTCAAAATAGTGAATTAAAAAAGGTAAAACAACAAATATAACAACATTTTACTGGTTTTATTTTCGAGAAAACAAAAATCGATAGAACCGCAAGACCGATGCTGCTCTCCGCTGCGGAGATAAAATTTATTACCGGTGTCGATGTAAACTCTACTTTCTTTTTCCATCCACCTCAAAATTGACCAAAAATGTTTTTTTCCCCAGAATTTTGGGCTATCGGGGGTGCGCATTATACACAGGTGCGCATTATACATGGGTATCTACGGTAAGTTTCATGAAAATATAGTCATAAATGTAGCCTCTAGTGCATTAACAAGATTTTCCTTTGATTTAACCTCGTGACCTGATTTTTGACCGCAGATGACCCAATATCGAACTCGTCCAAGATTTTATTGAGGGTAACATTCTGACCAAGTTTTATTAAGATTGGGCCAAAATTGTGACCTCAAGAGTGTTAACAAGCTTTTCCTTTGATTTGACCTTGTGACCTAGTTTTTTTACCCCAGATGACCCAATATTAAACTTCTCCAAGATTTTATTGAGACTAACATACTGACCAAGTTTCATTAAGATTGGGCCAAAATTGTGACCTCTACAGTGTTAACAAACTTTTCCTTTGATTTGACCTCGAGACCTAGCTTTTGACCCCAGATGACCCAATATCAAACTGGTCTAAGGTTTTATTGAGAGTAACATTCTGACCAAGTTTCATTAAGATTGGGCCAAAATTGTGACCTCTAGAATGTTAAAAGTCAAACTGTTGATGACGGATGGACGACGGACACAGGGCGATCACAAAAGCTCACCTTGGAGCACATCGTGCTCAGGTGAGCTAAAAGGGGGATTACTCATAAAATACAGGTGTCAGTTATGGCCCTTGTGTCAAATGATCGAGGTGATGATGATAAACAATTATTTTAAGTTTGAATCAAATCCCTTCTGAAATAACAGAGATATAGTGAAAATGCATCAAAATTATTATAAAATTCAAAGTAAAAAGAGGGCATAATTCATGAAAAATTGGTGCCAGAATTATGGACCTTAAGTCATATGATGTGGGTGATGATGTGAAACAACTATACAAATCCATTTAGTAACAAGAGCCCGAGAACATGAAATGCCCCCCTTTATGCATTCAGTAATTGCACAAGGAACAGAAATTAATTGCTCACTGTAAAACAAAAGTTCTACTGTTCTGGTTCAATGCGACCTTGACCTTTGACCTCACAATCAACAGAGGGCATATGTTGGTCATGATCAGGCTCCCTATTAAGTTTCGTGATCTGGAAAGGATTTAACTGTTCCGGGTCAATGTGACCTTGACCTTTGGCCTACCAACCTCAAAATCTACAGGGTCATCTACTGGTCCTGACCAATCTCCCTATCAAGTTACGTGATCCTAGGCCCAAGCATTCTCAAGTAATTGTCTGGAAACGGTTCAACTGTTCCAGGTCACTGTTACCTTGACCTTTGACCTCAAAATCAATAGGGGTCATCTGCTGGTCATGATTAAACTCTCTATCAACTTTCATGATCCTTGGCCCAAGCGTTCTTGAGTTATCATCCGGAAACCATTTAACTGTTCCTGGCCAATGTGACCTTGAATGACCTCAAAATATATAGGGGTCATCTGCTGGTCATGACCAACCTCCCTCTCAATTTTCCTGATCCTAGGCCAAAGCGTTCTTGAGTTATTGTCCGGAAACCATTCTACTGTTCCTGGTCACTGTGACCTTGACCTTTAACCTACTGATTTCAAAATCAAAAGAGGTCATCTGCTGGTGATGACCAACCTCCCTATCAACTTTCACGATCCTATGCCCAAGCATTTTTGAGTTATCATCCGGAAATCATTTAACTGTTCCAGGTCACTGTGACCTTGATCTCTGACCTACTGGCCTCAAAATCAATATGGGTCATCTGCTGGTCATGGCCAACCTCCCTATCAGCTTTAATGATCCTAGGCCCAAGCATTCTTGAGTTATCATACGGAAACAGTTTAACTATTCAGGGGCACTGTGACCTTAACCTTTGACATACTGATCTCAAAATCAATAGGGGTCATCTGCTAGTGATGACCAACCTCCCTTTCAACTTTCATGATCTTAGGTTCAAGTGTTCTTAAGTTATCATCCAGAAACAGATTGGTCTACATACCAACAGACCGACCGAAAACAGTATACCCCTCCTTCTTCAAAATGGGGCATAATAACCGAGTTAAAGTGTAAATGCACCAAACTTCAAACTGAAATTCTAAGTAAAAAGTGGAGAAAATCTATGAAATAATGGTGCAAGAGTTATGTCCCTTATGCCATTTGATGTGGGTGATGATGAGGAATAACTATTTTAAGTTTGAAGCAAATCCATCAAGTAATAACAAAGATAAAGTGCATCAAATCTTTAACCAAAGTGCAGACGCTGAAGGATGCCAATGCCAGGTTGAGAAGGATAGCTTTCCATACTTAGTATAGTCATGCACCAAAATTAACCTTAAATTCTAAGTAAAAGGGGGCATAATTCATGAAAAATTGCTGCTAGAGTTATGGACCTTGTTTCATAAGTTTGAATCAAATCCATTTAGGTGTAACTTAGATAAGATAGAGTGAAAGTGCATCAAAACATTAACCTGAATGGAAAAGGAAAAGGGGGATAATTCATGAAATATTGGTGTGAGAGTTATGCCCCTTGTTCCATATGATGTGGGTGATGATGAGAAATAACTATCTAACGTTTGAAACAAATTCATCCGGATATTACAAAGAAAAAGAGAAAGTGCATCAAAACTTTAACCAAGGTGCAGACGTGGAAAGACGCTGATGCTGATGCCATACTTCATACAGTTGAGCTAAAAAGTGTTGTTTAAACAACCAACCTTCTGGTGACATGCCAGCTGCATTCTGCACAATAACACCTCCACTCTCCATTGCTTTCTTTAATCTTTCATTCTCTTCCTGTACAAAATATCATCAAGATAATATATAAATATAGGGAAAAGTGACCACGCCCTCTGGCGGCCATGTTTATGACAAATCAAAATAATTTGAACAATCTTGGTAGCTTGTGTAAAATTATTCTAAAATCGGGCAAGCAGTTTAACACAAGAAGATTTTTAGTTTCCACTATATACATATAGGGAAAAGTGACCATGCCTTCTGGCGGCCATGTTTTTTTACGAATCGGTATAATTTGAACAATCTTAGTAGAGGGTGACATAAAGACTATTTGTGTGAAATGATTTCAAAATTGGAACATCGGTTTAGAAGGAGAAGTCATTTGAAGATTTTTCTATTTTCAGCTCTGGCGGCCCCTATGTGCAACCAAGCGGAACCGTTTGAACAACTTTAGTAGAGGACCATCCAAGGAACATCCATACTAAGTTTCAATAAAATCCATTCCGTGGTTACGGAGAAGATGTCTTTTAAACACAATTGTTGACAGCAGACGACTTGACGCATGGATGCAGGCACGACGGACACAGTGTGATCACAATACCTCACCATGAGCACTTCGTGCTCAGGTGAGCTAAAAATGGAATGAAATACTTCCACATATGAAAGGGAATTATCCATAAAGAAAATTCCCAAACATTTTTTATAGCTGTATACATGCGGCAGTACTAACCTGCAGCTTTCGTTTAGTTTATGGAGACTCCATCAACGATAAACGTAAGTATGCGTGGAAACAAAACCGACTATTTCATTTAGAATTTTGTTTATGACATGTTTGTCAAAGTGAAAGTAGATACAAAATATAGAAGTCTGACGTAGCGCCACGTGCCAGCTACACTATAATATGGCTGTTATATGATTTTTTTCGGCCCCGCTATGCAGTGGTTGAAAACCAGTTTCGGGGACTATAGGAATGCGCTTTTCCATCATTCCGTCCGTCCGTCCGTCCGCAATTTCGTGTCTGGTCCATAACTCTGTCATCCATGAAGGGATTTTAATATTACTTGGCACAAATGTTCCCCATGATGAGACGACGTGTCGTGCGCAAAACCCGGACCCCTAGCTTAAAGGTCAAGGTCACAATTGGAGGTCAAAGGTCAACAGGGCTTTTTTCCTGTCCGGTCCATAACTCTCCCATCCATGAAGGGATTTTATTATTACTTGGCACAAAAGTTCCCCATGATGAGACGACGTGTCGTGCGCAAAACCTAGACACCTAGCTTAAAGGTCAAGGTCACAATTTGTGGTCAAAGGTCAACAGGGCTTTTTTCCTGTCTGGTCCATAACTCTGCCGTCCATGAAGGGATTTTAATATTACTTGGCACAAATGTACCTCATAATAAGACGATTTGTCATGTACAACTTTCAGACCCCTAGCTCAAAGGTCAAGGTCACACTTAGCAGTCAAATGTTAACATAGCATGAACAGGGTCTGTTTCATGTCTGGCCCATAACTCTGTCATCCATCAAGGGATTACAATATCACTTGGCATAATTGTTCCCCATAATGAGATGACATGTCATGCGCAACACCCAGTATCCTAGCTTAAAGGTCAAGGTCACACTTTGAGATCAAATGTCAGTAGGATTTTTTTCCTGTCCAGTCTATAACTTTGTCATGCAAAACAGGATTTAGATATCAGTTGGCACAAATATTCCCCTGGATGAGACAACATGTTATGCGCAAAACCCAAGCCCAGTGTCTAATGTCAAGGTCACACTTAGAGACCAAAGGTCAGACACAAGAATGACTTTGTCTGGAGCATTTCTTCTTCATGCATGGAGGGATTTTGATGTAACTTGGCACAAATGTTCATCAACATAAGACGAATTGTCATGCGCAAAAACCAGGTCCCTAGGTCTACGGTCAAGGTCAAATTTAGAGGTCAAAGGTCAAATTCAAGAATGACTTTGTCCGGAGCATTTCTTCTTCATGCATTGAGGGATTTTGATGTAACTTGGACCAAATGTTCACCACCATGAGGCACCCTTGTTTTTAGAATTACGTCCCTTTGTTGTTACTATAAATAGATTTTATTTTAACTTTTTTATTAATGGCCGTAGAGAAAAATCGAGACCACTTTTCTGTGGTACAACATGCATGTTACATCCATTTTTTAGGTGTATTTTGACCTATCACTACCTGGTAAAGAGTTTCTTGTGGACTTATATTATATAGATTTTTTTTTTAAGATTAATTTCCCTTTGTTGGTACTATAAATAACTTATATGATAACTTTTTTATAATCGGCAAACACATTTCAATATGAAAACAACTGTGGGTTTTTATATATGCACATTTTAATCCAGGTGTGTTGTTATAACATATTGTATATAATAGTACAATATTGTTTATACATCATTGACAGATATCAGTTCATGTTGTTATACTGCAGTAGAGAAAATTAGGTGCCTTCCAGTAGGGGACTTTGTATTGCATGGCAATACTTCATTCACTTGTTTTTGCTGACATGTAATAAAAAACTACGACTTTGGATTTATTAAATATTACAAATTAATTGTAAGATTTGTATCCGATACATTAATACCTAATTCATATTACACGTTTCTCGGCAGGAAATAACACATGCACAAGTTCAACAGCTTGTAATTTTAGATGCAGACGCGCATTCATTTTGCACAAAAAAAAAGTCGGACCAGTTTATAATAGTTTATGTAAGAATTATTATGGTTATACTAGCACTACATTATTAAAATCTATATTAGTGTGTTTTGATTTGCAGTACAATAAGTAGTTCTTGTTTAAAACATGACCAGATGATCAACTTTATATTTGTTTCGATTATGAATGCTATTTGTGCAAGGTGCTATGGTTTTGACACTTTTTAATTGGCGCCGACTTTTCTCATTGAATATTTCACAGTTTTAAAAAGTTTTGCAAATTGGGGGTCATATAATTATAGATAACGCAGTCGTTAATTGGCACATGATCACTCGCTAATCTCCCGCGGCATAGATTGCAAATTCGGTAACCATGGTAGTGCTGTTTGACATGTGTAGGTTTCACATGTAAGGGCAGAAGTACTAGTAGATCTATTCCTGTGGAAATTATGATTTTTTTATTTTTCAAAAATTGAAAATCCACGAATTTACGTCCCCACGAAACAGCAGTTTTGGTCAAAACCACGAAATTAAATGATTTCACAGTAATAAAGCTGTGACGTCACTAATGTAGGTAAGCAAAAATTTCATGAATTCCCATCACATGCCTCAGAGATGTTATAATGGAGTGACTCAGGGATGTTGCAGAGAAAGTTTGGATGTTACAGAGAGTCCCATCAGATGACTCATGGATGTTACAGAGACAATTTTGTGAATTCCAATCACATGCCTCTGGGATGCTATGGTGGAGTCCCATCAGGTGACTAAGGGATGTTACACAGTAAGTTTTGTGGGGATCAATAATGTGACTCAGGGATATTACAAAGTAAGTTTGGTGGAGTCCCATCATGTGCCTCAGGGATGTTTCACAATAAGTTTGGTGGGGATGGATAGTGACTCAGTGATGTCACAGTGTAAGGATGGTGGGTATCAATAAAGTGACTCAAGGATGTGACAGAGGAAGTTTTGTGAATTCCAATCAGGTAACTCAGGGATGTTACAGAGTAAGGATGGTGGAGATAGATAAAGTGACTCAGTGACGTTACAGAGTAAAGTTGGTGGGGATCGATAAAGTGACTCAAGAATGTTACTAAGTAAGGATGATGGGGATTGGTAAAGTGACTCAGTGTTGTTCCCAAGTAAAGTTGGTGCGGACAGATAAACTGACTCAGTGATGTTACAGTGTAAGGATGGTGGGTATCAATAAAGTGACACAAGGATGTTACAGAGAAAGTTTTGTGAATTCCAATCAGGTGACTCAGGGATGTTACAGAGTAAGGATGGTGGAGATAGATAAAGTGACTCAGTGATGTTACAGAGTAAAGTTGGTGGGGATCGATAAAGTGACTCAAGAATGTTACTAAGTAAGGATGATGGGGATTGGTAAAGTGACTCAGTGTTGTTCCCAAGTAAAGTTGGTGAAGACAGATAAAGTGGCTCAGTGATGTTACAACATATGGTTAGTGGAGTCAAATCAGGAGACTAAGAGATGTTACACAGTAACTTTGGTTGGGATCGATAAGTGACTCAGTGATGTTAAGGAGTAAGGAAGATGGAAATTGGTAAAGCAACTCAGGGGTGCTACCAAGTAAAGTTGGTGTGGACTGATAAAGTGACTCAGTGATGTTACAGTGTAAGGATAGTGGGTATCAATAAAGTGACACAAGGATGTTACAGAGGAAGTTACAGGAACTCAGGAATGTTACAGAGTAAGGATGGTGGAGATAGATAAAGTGACTCAGTGATGTTACAGAGTAAAGTTGGTGGGGATTGATAAAGTGACTCAAGAATGTTACAAAGTAAAGATAATGGAGATTGGTAAAGTGACTCAGTGTTGTTCCCAAGTAAAGTTGGTGGGGATCGATAAAGTGACTCAGTGATGTTACAGCGTAAGGTTGGTGGAGTCTCATCAGGTGACTCAGTGATGTTAAAGAGTAAGGTTGGTGGAGATCGATAAAGTGATTCAGGGATGGTACAGAGTAGCGATAGTGGAGATCAATAAAGTGACTTAGGGATGTTACAGAGTAAGGATGATAGGAATCGATAAGGTAGTTTATTTATTTATTTGTTTATTCATTTGGGTTTTACGGCACACCAACACAGTATAGGTTATATATTATATGACGCCAAACAGGACTACAAATTTTGGTTTCACATCTCATTTACATCAAAATAAAAACATGAGGTATGGAATCAAAATTTGCATACCTGCTGGAATCACAGAGTTGTTAAGACCCTATTAGTCACCTCTTATGATCATACAAGGGTATGGCAGCAGTTCCAATTCTTTTCATACACAGATCGTCTCAGAACCACATAGGGCTCAATAAGGTAGGATCGATAAAGTGACTCAGGGATGTTACAGAGTACAGTTTGTGGGGATCAATAAAGTGACTCATTGATGTTACAGCGTAAGGTTGGTGGAGTCCCATCGGGTGACTCGGGGATGTTACAGAGTGAAGTTGGAAGAGATCGATAAAGTGACTCAGGGACGTTACAGTGCAAGGATGGTGGAGACTGGAAGTGCCTCAGGGATGTTACAGTGTAAGGATGGTGGGATAGATAAAGTGACTCAGTGATGTTAGAGAGTAGGGATGGTGGGGATCAATATGAAGTGACTCAGTGATGTTACAGAGTAAAGTTGGTGGGGATCAATAACATGACTCAGAGATGTTACAGAGTAAGGATGTTGGGGATCAATAAAGTGACTCAGTGATGTTACAGAGTAAGGATGGTGGGGATCAATAAAGTGACTCAGTGATGTTACAGAGTAAAATTGGTGGGGACTGATAAAGTGACTCAGGGATGTTACAGAGTAAGGATGGTGGGGATCAATAAAGTGACTTAGGGATGTTACAGAGTAAGGATGGTGGGGATCGATTACATGACTCTGGGATGTTACAGAATATAAGGATGGTGGGGATCAATAAAGTGACTCAGGGATGTTACATGGTAAAGTTGGTGGGGATCGATAAAGTGACTCAGTGATGTTACAGCGTAAGGTTGGTAGAGTCCCATCAGGTGACTCAGGGATGTTACAGAATAAAGTTGGTGAAGATTGATAAAAGTGACTCAGGGATGTTACAGAGTAAAGTTGGTGGGGATCAATAAAGTGACTCAATGATGTTAAAGCGTAAGGTTGGTGGAGTCCCATCAGGTGACTCAGGGATGTTACAGAGTAAAGTTGGTGGAAATCGATAAAGTGACTCAGGAATGTTACAGAGTAAGGATGTGGAGATCGATGAAGTGACTCAGGGATGTTACAGAGTAAAGTTGGTGGGGATCAATAAAGTGACTCAGGAATGTTACATAGTTAGGATAGTGGAGACAGATAATGTGAATCAGGGATGTTACAGAGTAAAGTTTGTGGGGATTGCTTAAATGACACAAGGATGTTACGGAGTAAAATTGGTGGGTACCGATAAAGTGACTCATCGATGTTACAGAGTAAAGTTGGTGGGTACTGATAAAGTGACACAGGGATGTTACAGAGTAAGATTGGTTGAGTCACATCAGGTCACTTATGCTAATCAGAAACAGGCTGAGCTAAAGGCATATCCACCTATACCACTAGAGGCTGGCTGAGCTTCAGGTATAACAATCGTATTATACCAATCAATGACTCAGTGAATTGAAGGTATACCCGCCTATACCAATCACAGACTGGCTGAGCTGAATTTGAACCTTTACTAATCAGAGTCTGGCTGAACTGAAAGTATCCCCACTTTTACCAATCAGACATTGACTGAGCTGAAAGAATGCCGAACTATACTAAGAGTCTGGCTGAGCTGAAGGTATATAAACATATACTTTTCAGAGGTTCACCGAGTTGAAGGTATAAATACCTATAATAATAATAAGACTTGTTCAGGTGAATATATACATACCTATACCAATTACAGATAGCTGAAGTGAAGGTATACACACCTATACCAATCACAGACTGGCTGAGATATAGAGGATAATTGTTGGTTTCGGTGTAATATCACGTTATAATTTCACCGAGTGGGCACCAAAAGTGATATTTTCACGAGTGGCGCAGCCACGAGTGAAAATAACAACTTTTGGTGTTCATGAGTGAAATTACCATGATATTACATCGATACCAACAATTTTTCTGTTTATTTTATGTCTAAAACTCTACTTTTGTTGTGTTTATTTCAATAAAATGTCGAGATTTGCGGGAAATTTTATCAGGAAGCATCGCAAAGATGACGTCATTTTAACGACGTCATCGTCATATTGTTTCCGGCTTTCAGTACGCTCGGTAAACTTTTTGACGTTAATCCGGGTATCAGATTTGATAATTTTCACTGAGTGGCCAGTGAGTTTATCAGGATATAATTCACCGTTATATTTCGATAAACCACCGAAAAACATAAAATAAAAAGGTATAACCACCTATAATGATCAAAGACATGTTCATACACCAAAACCAACCAAATACTGGTGAGATGAAGGTTTACACACAAAAACCAACCACATACTGGTGAGCAGAAGGTATACACACCAATACCAACCACATACCAAGGGCATAGGAGCTGGGGCGGCAGGGGCGACGCTCGCCGCCCCAATAATTCGAGAAGCGGCGAAATGCCAAACTCGTAAATTTTCAAAAAAGACAGAAAATATACAGCCAATTGTAAATTTATCATGAAGTGCATCGGCGACTGATATGTGCATAGAACCTTATCATATCGTTGACACCTTGCTAAATCGCTTTTAAATCGCTGAACTGAAAGTATTCCCACTTTTATCAATCAGACATTGACTGAGCTGAAAGTATGCCGAACTATACTAAAAGTCTGGCTGAGCTGAAGGCATACAAACATATACTTTTCAGGCTAAATCGCTTTGGTGACAGGGTATTGTACAAAATCGATAATCCGCAACGACCAAGGTCACTGTGTTTTCATGCCCCGCAGACTCGGATTAAAGGTGATAAATTAATTAATGAAAGTTAATCGGTAGTTAATTGCTTACTGCCGAACAGATTATAGACACTTGCAATTAATGTTGTGTCTCAAATTCTACCGAGAAAGGTAAATACTTTGAGTAAAACACAAATGCAAATTGGCATCTTTAGATGTCTTTTCATAGAATATATTAAATATTTTTGACACTTAAACATATTATTTGAAATATCAAAGAAACCAATCATAATGATTAAATTCAATGCATCAGATATAGAAAAATCATCATAGATTGTACAGATCTACTTACATTAACAAGTATTACAGCTTTAATATAAAAATGGAAAAGGCCAATCAGCCTCAAAATTTTGCGTTTCCAAAGCGATCATTCGGTAAAAAATTAAGAACCCTGAACTCCGTTCATTCAACCCTCAATGGTTCAGCATATTTCCATGGATTCACTATGATGAGGTAAATATTTATTGTAAAATATACGATTATATTAGGTCTACTGAACATTTGGGATCTGTTGTACTATTTGTTTGTACTATTTTGATTGATGTATGTTTTTTATCAGACTCTGTCAATTAAACGTACTACTCGTCATTGTAAATATAATTCTGGAAATAAATACAGTTTAAACTAAAGCCTCAGGATACTTTTAAATAAATGCTGCCATACATATTACAAATTACAATACGTGACAAAAATATTTCACCAGATATTCAAAATGTTTTACGTTACTGAATCCACTCATATTAGGAGTTCATACATATCTATGCATTTATTTTCAGTGCAAAGATCTGGCGTTCTGCTTCATCTGTACGTCAGCTATGAAAAAAGGCAAAATCGCTAACTCAAAGGCCGAGTCTGCGTTCGTATCGGCAGGCTTTTCAATCTGGAAGGATGCCACAACAAAGTACAGAAAACATCAGCAATCAGAATGTCACAAGGAAGCAGTTGAAAGACATATTACTCTACCAAAACAGACAAAGGATATTGGGGAAACGCTATCAGCTGCTCACAACCGAGCCCAACTACTCACTATCTTGAGAAACATCCAGTTTTTGGAACATCAGGGAGTAGCGTTACAGGCGCACGATGAAGACGACAGCAACTTCTTACAGCTACTCAGACTTCACAGCAAAACAGATGAGTCGATCATAACATGGATGGAGAAGAAAAGGGAGACGTATACATCACCGAACATTCAAGTCCTACAAATAATGGCACTGGGTATTCTGTGGAAAGTAGCCTCCAACATCAAGTCATCATGGCTGATGAGACTACAAACCAATCCAATCGTGAACAGGTTGTTTTAGTGTTGAGGCATGTGGATAATGAACTGAATGTGCACAAGGACTTTATTGGGTTGTACATGGTGGCATCAATAGATGCAAAGACACCAACCAGCATAATTGAGGACACACTCATATGTATGAATCTTGGAATAAACTGCCGTGGTCAATGCTACGATGGTGCGAGCAACATGTTTGGCTCGAAAAATGGAATTGCTACAAATCTCATTCAGAAGGAACTGCGTGCCATATATACACACTGCTACGGACATGCTTTAAATCTTGCCATTGGTAACACTGTTAATCGATCAAAAGTTGTGGGATGCCTTAGACACCGTTCATGAAATGTCAAAGCTGATCAAATATTCAACTAAGAGAAACAGTCTGTCTGAAAAGTTAACAAGAGGACCATGATGGTCCTGAATCACTCACCTGTCCCCACATGACCCAGTTTTAAACATAGTATAATGTCGTTTTTTTTCTATTATTTGACATTGTGACCTAGTTTTTGAGCTCATGTGACCCAGTATTGAATCTGATCTAGATATCATCAAGATAAAAATTCTAACCAATTTTCATGAAGATCCATTGAAAAATATGGCCTCTAGAGAGGTCACAAGATTTTTTATTTTTTGACCTACTGACCTAGTTATTGACGGCATATGACCCAGTTTCGAACTTGACCTAGATATCATCAAGGTGAACATTCTGACCAATTTTCATGAAGATCCATTTAAAAGTATGGCCTCTAGAGAGGTCACAAGGTTTTTCTATTTTTAGACTTACTGACCTAGTTTTTGACTGCAGTTGACCCAGTTTCGAACTTGACCTAGATATCATCAAGATGAACATTCAGACCAACTTTCATACAGATCCCATGAAAAATACGGCCTCTAGAGAGGGCACAAGGTTTTTCTATTATTTGACCTACTGACCTAGTTATTGACAACACGTGACTCAGTTTCGAACTTGACCTAGATATCATCAAGGTGAACATTCTCACTTATTTTCATGAAGATCCATTGAAAAGTATGGCCTCTAGAGAGATTACAAGGTTTTTCTATTTTTGGACCTACTGACCTAGTTTTTGACCGGAGTTGATCCAGTTTCAAACCTGACCTAGATATCATCAAGATAAAAATTCTAACCAATTTTCATACAGATCCCATGAAAAATATGGCCTCTAGAGAGGTCACAAGGTTTTTTTGTTATTTGGCCTACTGACCTAGTTATTGACGGCATGTGACCCAGTTTCGAACTTGACCTAGACATCATCAAGGTGAACATTCTGACCAATTTTCATGAAGATCCATTCACAAGTATGGCCTCTAGAGAGGTCACAAGGTTTTTCTATTTTTAGACCTACTGACCTAGTTTTTGAACGCAGTTGACCCAGTTTCAAAACTGACCTAGAAATCATCAAGATAAACATTCTAACCAACTTCCATACAGATCCCATGAAAAATATAGCCTCTGGAAAGGTCACAAGCTTTTTTTATCATTTGACCTACTGACCTAGTTTTTGAAGGCACGTGACCCGGTTTCGAATTTGACCTAGATATCATCAAGGTGAACATTCTGAATAACTTTCATGAAGATCAATTGAAAAGTATGGCCTCTAGAGAGGTCACAAGGTTTTTCTATTTTTAGACCTACTGACCTAGTTTTTGAGTGCAGTTGACCCAGTTTCGAACTTGACATAGATATCATCAAGATAAACATTCTGACCAACTTCCATAAAGATCCCATGAAAAATGTGACCTAGAGTGGCCACAAGCAAAAGTTTACGCACGCACGGATGGACGACGGACGCTGCGC